>NC_088420.1:5138845-5141345 GCF_034236695.1 Oncorhynchus nerka
TGGCCTGAGCAAATCCTGACAACAGCTTCCAGCAACAACACATTCACTGTTTGTTGTTTGGGGGGTTTCTCTGCAGATTACTGAAATCCAGTGTGTGTGTGTGGTGTTGGGCTTGTGTCTGCCTGTCATTGTGTGTCTTGCGTACCTAAGTGTGTATGTATGTGCATGTGAGTGTGAGTTTGTGTGTGTACATGTGTACGCTCTGCAGAAACTAGTCTGTTGATTCCCAGTAACATACTAAGGGCTATAGAGGGACTGTCTGTCCCTGAATGCAATATTGTCATTCACCCCATCCCTCTCCAGGGGCCAGGGGCCACTGGTTAGCATGCACCCCATTATCTCAGTATCTGGTTGACGTAGGCCTGCCTCCTCCTCATCTCCTGGTCCAACTGCTCCTTCAGCGTCAGCACCTTGGCGAGGGGGGCAGGGGAGACACAGAGACAGAGAGGGAAAGACACAGAGAGGGAAAGACACAGAGAGGGACAGAGACAGAGAGGGACAGACACAGAGAGGGACAGACACAGAGGGGGACAGACACAGAGAGGGAAAGACACAGAAACGGATAGAGGGACAGAGACAGAGAGGGACAGACACAGAGGGACAGACACAGAGGGGGACAGACACAGAGAGGGACAGACACAGAGAGGGACAGACACAGAGGGACAGACACAGAGGGGGACAGACACAGAGGGGGACAGACACAGAGAGGGACAGACACAGAGAGGGACAGACACAGAGAGGGACAGATACAGAGAGGGACAGAGACAGAGAGGGACAGATACAGAGAGGGACAGATACAGAGAGGGACAGACACAGAGAGGGACAGACACAGAGAGGGACAGACACAGAGAGGGACAGACACAGAGAGGGACAGACACAGAGAGGGACAGACACAGAGAGGGAAAGACACAGAGAGGGACAGACACAGAGAGGGACAGACACAGAGAGGGACAGACACATAGAGGGACAGAGAGACAGAGAGGGAACATGGGTGAATAACAGAAGGTTTTCCTCATTCCCCCCATCTCTTACTCAGTTGGAAGGAAGCCATCTCTCATTGCTTCTCACTGACGTTTTGAAGAGAAGGCGGGGAGAGGACAGAGGAAAGAGAATGCAAGGAATGAGGATGCAACCAGTAACAGCACTGAGATCCAACCAATGAGATCCAACCAATAACAGCACTGAGATCCAACCAATGAGATCCAACCAATAACAACATGACCTGCAGGAGTCTCCCCCCATTCAGTACCTGCTCCTCCAGGACTGTGACCCTCTGGCGATGGGCTTTCTCCCTGGTCTCCAGAGCCCTCTCCGCCTGTAGCTGCGTCGCCCTCAGCCTCTCTGTCTCCGAGTCCATCTCCCGGCGATGGTGGGACGTCACGTCCAGGAGGTGCTGAGCATGGGAGCGTTCCAGCTGGGTCATCTGGGCCTGAAGGACACAGGATATAATGGAATGACGCTACTCAACACACTCGGTGTCGCCACGGAGCTAGTGGTCCTGTGTGTGTCCGGTCGTAAGAACTTTAATGTTTGGTCGAAAGCGTCTGCAAAGTGTACAAAACATGAGGAACACCTGCTGTTTCCACGACAGACAGACTGACAAGGTGAATCCCAGGTGAAAGCTACGATCCCTTATTGACTAGTCACTTGTTAAATCCATTTCAATCAGTGTAGATGAAGAGGAGGAGACGGGTTAGAGAATGATTTTTTTAGCCGTGTGACATGGTTTGTGTCTGTGTGAAATTCAGAGGGTGAACGGACAAGACATAAGATTTAAGTGCCTTTGAACAGGGGGTATGGTAGTAGGTGACAGGGGCACCGGTTTGAGTCAACAACTGCAAAGGACATCCAGCCAACTTGACACAACTGTGGGAAACATTGGAGTCAACATGGGCCCAGCATCCCTGTGGGAACGCTTTCGACACTTTATAGAGTCCATGACCTGATGAATTGAGGCTGTTCTGAGGGCAAAAGGGGGCTGCAACTCAATATTAGGAAAGTGTTCCTAATGTTTTGTACACTCCATTCTAAACCTCAGATATCAGTAATGATGACTGATCTCCTTGTCATGGCCATAGTGGAGTTTGGAGTGTGACTGTTTGAGGTTGTGGACAGGTGTCTTTTATACTGATAACGAGTTCAAACAGGTGCCATTAATGCAGGTAACGAGTGCCCCACTGTATCAGTAATGATGATCTCCTTGTCATGGCGGCTGTCCTATCACCAGTCATCCCGCTTGCTTCCTACCTGTACCGTCTGCATCTCCAGCTGCCGGTGGTTGACTTCCTGCTCCAGGCTGAGTACTGTCTGGCCCAGCTGTTCTCTCTCTCTGGCTGCTGTTGATGCCTCTTCCTCCCGCCTCAACCTCTCCAACTCCACCTGACACACACACACACACACACACACACACACACACACACACACACACACACACACACACACACACACACACACACACACTCCGATATGAATGTGAATGTCTTTACCATAACCAATGTGC
>NC_088420.1:5161345-5208845 GCF_034236695.1 Oncorhynchus nerka
TTTAGTAACGTAACTGCTGATTTTAGTAACGTAACTGCTGATTTTAGTAACGTAACTGCTGATTTTAGTAACGTAACTGCTGATTTTAGTAACTTAACTGCTGATTTTAGTAACGTAACTGATTTTAGTAACGTAGCTGTTGATTTTAGTAACGTAACTGCTGATTTTAGTAACGTAACTGCTGATTTTAGTAACGTAACTGCTGATTTTAGTAACGGAACTGTTACTGGAGGATAAAAAGACAGACGACACGGCTGTCAAAAAGAAGGAAGACACCTGGGCCATTTTATGCGTCAAATGTAATGGATCGACAAGGATTAAAGAGAAGAGGGACACAAATCGGATGAAAGCGGGATGCGAAAGGCAAAAAGCATGCGTCAGAGGAGAAACGGGGGATATTTCAGACCGGAGCCGGAGGGGGGGCCTCCGTCCAAGGGAATTGATCCCCTCTCACAGAAGATATGCGAGATGATGACGAAATTTAGATTAGAGGAAGGATTTAATTTAACTAGGATTCATTTAAATTTGGTGCAACAAGATTAATGATAAACCTTGATTTAACCCAGTTTAAGAGCGAGAGAGCGAGAGAGCGAGAGAGAGGTAGAGAGAGAGCGAACTAGAGAGAAGTGGAGAGGGAGAGACAGAGAGAGAGAGAGAGAGAGAGAGAGAGAGGTAGAAGTAGAGAGAGAGAGAGAGGGAGAGAGAGAGGGAGAGGTATGGAGAGGGAGAGGTAGGGAGAGGTAGAGAGAGGGAGAGGGAGAAAGCGAAGTAGAGAGAAAGGAGAGAGAGAAGTAGAGAGAAAGGAGAGAGAGAGAGAGAGAGAGAGAGAGAGAGAGAGAGAGAGAGAGAGAGAGGGAGAGGTAGAGAGGGAGAGGGAGAGAGGGAGGAGAGAAGTAGAGAGTAGAGAAGTGGAGAGGGAGAGAGAGAGAGAGAGGGGGAGAGAGCGAGGTAGAAGTACAGAGAGGGAGAGAGGGAGAGAGAGAGAGAGAGAGAGAGAGCGAAGTAGAGGTAAAGAGAGGTGGAGAGGGAGAGAGAGGTAGAGAGAGAGCGAGGTAAAGAGAAGGAGAGAGAGAGGTAGAGAGAGGGAGAGGAGGTGCTGGTGTTGGTGGTGCTGGTGTGGGGTGGTGCAGGAGATAATACCCAAGATATAACCCAGAAAGCAGACATGTAGCGGACGCTGTGTTTGACCAAGGGTGACAGGCCAGCAACATGCCACTGTGGTAATTTACCTCTGCTTAGCTCATGGTGATGATTCTGACCAGCATGCCTAGCCGCAGGTCGGTAATTAAGGCAAGCCGATAGCTTCAGTATGGTGAACACATCATCCTGAATGTGGCAGAACGTTCAGCCACAAGAAGACTCACCTTCTCCAGAGTCTTTCTGAGTGAAGCCTTGTCTTTCCCCAGACGGGCCAGCAAGTTCTCCAGCTCTGCCCGCTCTCCCTCCATCTTCTTCAGGGTGCTGTGGAGGCCGGACAACCTCTCCTGGAGCTCCTCCCTGTCCTTCTGCTGTAGCGTAGAGCTCTCCTGGGCAGCAAACTCTGCAGACTCCTGCTTTTGCTTCACGGTCTGTATGAGGAACAGTCAAAACTTCAACATTTTAGAGTGTCCCTCTGTGTCATTATCAACATGTGCCCCCCCCCTCCCCCCCGTCCTTCAGAGTCCTCTGGCCACTAGTCCCCCCACTTCCTTCAGCGTCCTCTGGCCACTAGCCCCCATCTCCTTCAGAGTCCTCTGGTCACTAGCCCCACACTTCCTTCAGAGTCCTCTGGCCATTTGCCCCCATCTCCTTCAGAGTCCTCTGGCCACAAGCCCCCCCCCACTTCCTTCAGAGACCTCTGGCAATTAGCCCCCACACTTACTTCAGAGTCCTCTGGCCATTAGGCCCCCCCCCCCCGACTTCCTTCAGCGTCCTCTGGCCACTAGCCCCCCCTTACCTTCTTCAGAGTCCGGGTCTGTTTCTCCAGCTCCGAGGCCCGTAGGTCAGTGTCCTCCTGTGTTCTCTGGAGGCTCTGGATCCTCTCAGTCAGGGAATGGTTCTGTCTCTTACTGTTAGACAGGGCTTCACGCAGCTTATCAACACGCTCCTATAGGAACACACACACACACACACACCCATCCACACACACCCATACACGCACACACACACACACACACACACCCACACGCACACGAACACACACACGAACACACACACACTATTAGACAGGGCCTCATGCAGTATATCCAGCCAGTTAAACTACATTCCAGAGACGTTCCAAAAGTCCAGGATTCCTAGTGCCGCTAACTCCTTCCTAGTGCCGCTAACTCCTTCCTAGTGCCGCTAAGTCCTTCCTAGTGCCGCTAAGTCCTTCCTAGTGCCGCTAACTCCTTCCTAGTGACGCTAACTCCTTCCTAGTGACGCTAACTCCTTCCTAGTGCCGCTAACTCCTTCCTAGTGCCGCTAAGTCCTTCCTAGTGCCGCTACCTCCATCCTAGTGCCGCTAACTCCATCCTAGTGCCGCTACCTCCATCCTAGTGCCGCTACCTCCATCCTAGTGCCGCTAACTCCATCCTAGTGCCGCTAACTCCTTCCTAGTGCCGCTAACTCCATCCTAGTGCCGCTATCTCCATCCTAGTGCCGCTACCTCCATCCTAGTGCCGCTACCTCCTTCCTAGTGCGGCTACCTCCTTCCTAGTGCCGCTAACTCCATCCTAGTGCCGCTAACTCCTTCCTAGTGCGGCTACCTCCTTCCTAGTGTGGCTAACTCCTTCCTAGTGCCGCTAACTCCTTCCTAGTGCCGCTACCTCCTTCCTAGTGCCGCTAACTCCATCCTAGTGCCGCTAACTCCTTCCTAGTGCCGCTAACTCCATCCTAGTGCCGCTAACTCCATCCTAGTGCCGCTAACTCCATCCTAGTGAGGCTAACTCCTTCCTAGTGCCGCTAACTGCTTCCTAGTGCCGCTAACTCCTTCCTAGTGCCGCTAACTCCTTCCTAGTGTTGCTAACTCCTTCCTAGTGCCGCTAACTCCTTCCTAGTGTTGCTACCTCCTTCCTAGTGATGCTAACTCCTTCCTAGTTCAGCTAACTCCTTGCAAATCCCAGAAATCCTGAGAACCAGGGAATTTGTGGAAAGTTTAGGTATTCAGTTCAATAAAGGTAAATAAGTAATAACACATTTGTGCAACCCGATTAATTTATTTTATCTTTATTTAACTAGGCAAGTCAGTTAAGAACAAATTCTTATTTACAATGACGGCCTAGGAACAGTGGGTTAACTGCATTGTTCAGGGGCAGAACGACAGATTTGTACCTTGTCAGCTCGGGGGTTTGAACTTGCAACCTTCCGGTTACTAGTCCAACGCTCTAACCACTAGGCTACCCTGCCGCCTCTACACTCTAACCACTAGGCTACCCTGATGATCCAGCAGCATGCATGTGGATGGGAACGTCTCAATCCAATCCAATCACTTGTTCATGATACACAGTACCAATCCAAAAGCTTGGACACACCTACTCATTCAAGGGGCATTTCTTTATTTAAAAAATAAAACTATTTTCTACATTGTAGAATAATAGTGAAGACATCAAAACTATCAAATAACACATATGGGAATCATGTAGTAACCCCAAAACAGTGTTAAACAAATCAAAGTATAGTTTAGATTTTAGATTTTTTTTTTAAGTAGCCGCCCTTTGCCTTGATGACAGCTTTTAGTTGTGCCTAAGAACAGCCCTTAGCCGTGGTATATTTGGCCCGGACCTTATTGCTTAAATATATACAGTATATACTCATTTCCTTTGCCTATAACACCTCTATTTAATTTATGGAGTCTTGTCCTTGGGTTGTTCTTGTCTAATAATGTTCTGTATTATGTTTCCTGTTTTGTGTGGAGCCCCAGGAAGAGTAGCAGCTGATTTTGCAATATCTACTGTGGATCCTAATAAAATACCAAATACCAAATAGTATAATATTTTAAAAACAAAAAAAACGAAGTTTTAAGAAAGAATAGGCATTGGTCTGAACCTGAAGCTGAAAATAAATTCCCATGAGCACCTAGTGAAGCTGCAGCCCAGAACAGAGTAGCACTTCTTGCTCTTCATTGTAATCAGAGGGCTGATATGTCATGCTGTGTTGTGAAAAGGTAACGCAATGGGATAATGTCTTACTGTGTTGTGAAAAGGTAATGTAATGGGATAATGTCTTACTGTGGTGTGGAAAGGAAAAGTAAAAATTGACTATGTGATTACACAATGTAACTGGCTAGATGACTAGAGGGGAGACTACACAATGTAACTAGCTAGATGACTACAGGGGAGACTACACAATGTAACTAGCTAGATGACTACAGGGGAGATTACACAATGTAACTAGCTAGATGACTACAGGGGAGACTACACAATGTAACTAGCTAGATGACTACAGGGGAGATTACACAATGTAACTAGCTAGATGACTACAGGGGAGACTACACAATGTAACTGGCTAGATGACTACAGGGGAGACTACACAATGTAACTGGCTAGATGACTACAGGGAGAGCAAAATATGGATGAGCTGTTCTCAATGGAAGGGTTGGGGAATATTCCAGAACCCTCAATGGAAGGGTTCTGGAAGGGGACAGCCCTTTGTGCATCAGAAGAGAGCTGATTTGGAAGCAGTCATCCGAATGTTCCCCGGGGCAACGGTGATCTGCTCTGACATCACACAGTGGGAGAAGTTAGATTTTTTTCACTGGGAGGAGGACATCAACAAGCCCTTAGAGATGGCCCAGTGGGAGGAGGACATCAACAAGCCCATAGAGATGGTTCAGTGGGAGGAGGGCATCAACAAGCACTTAGAGATGGCCCAGTGGGAGGAGGACATCATCAAGCCCATAGAGATGGCCCAGTGGGAGGAGGACATCAACAAGCCCATAGAGATGGTTCAGTGGGAGGAGGGCATCAACAAGCCCTTAGAGATGGCCCAGTGGGAGGAGGACATCAACAAGCCCATAGAGATGGTTCAGTGGGAGGAGGGCATCAACAAGCACTTAGAGATGGTTCAGTGGGAGGAGGGCATCAACAAGCACTTAGAGATGGCCCAGTGGGAGGAGGACATCAACAAGCCCATAGAGATGGTTCAGTGGGAGGAGGGCATCAACAAGCACTTAGAGATGGCCCAGTGGGAGGAGGACATCAACAAGCCCATAGAGATGGTTCAGTGGGAGGAGGGCATCAACAAGCACTTAGAGATGGCCCAGTGGGAGGAGGACATCAACAAGCACTTAAGAGATGGCCCAGTGGGTTGGAGGACCTCAACAAGCACTTAAGAGATGACCCAGTGGGTTGGAGGACCTCAACAAGCACTTAAGAGATGGCCCAGTGGGTTGGAGGACCTCAACAAGCACTTAAGAGATGGCCCAGTGGGTTGGAGGACCTCAACAAGCACTTAAGAGATGGCCCAGTGGGTTGGAGGACCTCAACAAGCACTTAAGAGATGGCCCAGCACTCTGTCAACCAGCTGTTGTTTCCATTTCAGGCTCATGCTACAATCCGCCAGTCTGCCATAAATCACTGTGTCAAAGCTTGAGGATGAGTTGTTTGAATCAGCTGTGTAGCGTTTCCTTTTCTTTTCACCGCATGCTGCTGCAGACGGCAACCTGGTCTCATAGCAACCTGGTCTCATGGCAACCTGGTCTCACGGCAACCTGGTCTCACGGCAACCTGGTCTCATAGCATTTTGTACTTTTCTGTACATAGATCAAAAACACTCAATGTAGTATGATATGTTATGTTTCGTATGGCATGTATTAATTTCTACATGTCAATCACCCAGTTTACATGATATGTTACGAATTGCAATTAGTAAACGATGTTATGAATTTGCATTAACGTACGATATATTACGAAATCCCATTTTTTTTTGCAACTAACATTAGCTAGATTTCTAACGCTAATGTCAGCTAGGTAGCTAACGTTAGCTAGGCTAGGGGTTAGGGTTGGGAGTGAGGTTAAAGGGTTAAGTTTAGGAGTTATGTTAAGGTTAGGGCCAGGGGAAGGGTTAGCTAACATGCTAAGTCATTAAAAAGTAGTAAGTAGTTGAAACGTCGGTAATGTTAAGTTGTCCATGATGAGATTCAAACATTCAACTTTTGGGTTGCTAGACATTTGCGTTATACAAATACATATACGTTAGCTAGTTCTTCCACACTGAACAACCACTCTCGTTTTTGCCTTAAAATAAAAATGTTCCTATTTCTGAAGTAAATCTCTATTTGTAATGTAAATTGCATGTTATAAAAGGGTCCAGATTATTGTTTGTTGTCGATTAGTTTTTGAGAAACTTACCCCAGCCGTGATTCACCTCCTCATTGCTCGTTGTAACAGTATCAGGGAACGCAAAAGACCATATTAAGCTCTAAAAACACCTAAATATGTACTTTTTAGAAACAGACACTCCGTCAGTATAGTGACGTAGGTCAAGGACATTCGCTACTTTATTTGTGCTCATTTGCTCCAATTACACGCAAGTGTCTAGATCAGCAGTGTACACATGATGACTTCAGCTTTATGCCAAAAAGACGTATCTTCGAAAATATAGCCTACCAGCTTTGCTCGCATGCTGGTTAGCTACCTAGCCAACGTTAGCTCTCATCTGACTGGTATAACATTACGTTAGCTAGCTAGCTATCTAACTACTCAAAACAAAACCGCATTCATTGGCTAGCTACAGTTATTTGCCTGTTAGTTAGCTAGCTAACTTTAAGCCGACTGGTGTTAGCTAGCTACAGAGGCTAGCTGCTGGACTTTGTACAAGCACGCTAAAGTTAGCTACGTAACGTTAACTAGTTAGCTACCTAGCTAATCAAAAAGATCTATTTGCATTTAACGATTAACCTCAGCTTGAATAACAACATATCTAGCTATATACAGACACTTGTGTTTTGTTCCATACACTTCTTATGACTGGCAGCATGGTGCAACCAACCTATTGTTAGATCTCTGAGTTTCGGCAAAAAAAGCATTGTCAAAAATGCTACAAAATGGTAGCTCATCATTGGTTCTTAACCTCTTCGAGATAGGGGGCGCTCTTTTAATTTTTGGATAAAAAATGTTCCCGTTTTAAACAAGATATTTTGTCACGAAAAGATGCTCGACTATGCATGTAATTGACAGCCTTGGAAAGACAAAACTCTGACGTTTCCAAAACTGCAAAGATATTATCTGTGAGTGCCCCAGAACTAATGCTACAGGCGAAACCAAGATGAAGTTTCATACAGGAAATGCCCCAGATTCTGAAGGCGCTGTGTTCCAATGTCTCCTTATATGGCTGTGAATGCGCCAGGAATGAGCCTGCGCTTTCTGTCGTTTCCCCCCATTGTCTGCAGCATTGTGACGTGTTTGTAGGCATATCATTGGAAGATTGACCATAAGAGACTACATTTACCTGGTGTCCCGCCCGGTGTCCTGTGTCGAAATTATTGCGTAATCTGTAGGTCCATGCGCATTCTATTTCTTCAAAAGAGAAAGTAAACTGCCACGATGGATTTTATCGGCGATAGATATGTGAAAAACACCTTGAGGATTGATTCTAAACATCGGTTTGCCATGTTTCTGTCGATATTATGGAGTTAATTTGGAAAAAAGTTCGCGTTTTAATGACTTATTATTTTATCTTTTTCCTTACCCAAACGTGATGAACAAAACGGAGCGATTAGTTGACACAAATAATATTTTTTGTAAAAACGGAACATTTGCTATCTAACAAAGTCTCCTCATTGAAAACATCTGAAGTTCTTCAAAGGTAAATGATTTTATTTGAATTATTTTCTGGTTTTTGTGGAAAATGTTGCATGCTGAAATAGAGGCATAATTCTATGCTAGGCTAATACTAATACTAATACTGTTACACAAATGCTTGTTTAGCTATGGTTCAAAAGCATATTTTGAAAATCTGAGATGACAGTGTTGTTAACAAAAGGCTAAGCTTGAGAGCAAATAGATGAATTTAATTTCATTTGCGATTTTCATGAATAGTTAACGTTGCGTTATGGTAATGAGCTTGAGGCTGTAGTCACGATACCGGATCCGGGATGGCTCGACGCAAGAAGTTAACGGACAGAAATTAGAATGTGAGAATGATAAATTATAAATGTAATAAAAACTACAAACTTAAGTCAGTATATATATATTTTTTAAGTCCAATGGTCACTTTATGGACGCTATAGTCTCTTTTTAATCCAACGTCTAGGATTTGAGCTAAATTGGCCCGAGAAATATGTTGCTAACAACCCTGCAAATTTTTTTTTTTTAAAGAGGCAGAGACTTTTCAGTTTGTGGCTTTTTATTGGCTGACAGAAACCTGAGCAAAAAAAAAAGAAAAAAAGATTTATACAGAGAGTTGCACTGTTTTTGTTTGCACAGCATACTTGAAGTAGCAGCCCTCAACCTCGGTCTTTAAGGCTCTCCTGAGGAACTCAGGGAAAATTAATGAGCTCATCGCACCATTTGGGGGTACCGAGTCCCAAATAGCACCATTATGCCCTACACCGTGCACTACTTTTTCACCAGAGCCCAATGGGGCTACTACATAGGACATAGGGCATCAATTGGGACGAAAACCCCTGATCCTTCAGGTCCTTAAGGGCAGCAAAGGTACATAAAATAAAAACTGAAAAAGGTTCCATACTGTAACTGAACTGTAAATCAAACAGCAGTTTTAAGATGATTTCATTTTCTTTTCATGAAGTTTCAAATAGAAACGCCTCGCGTTAGGTTGGAAAACATATACGTAATGTGTATACACTGTGAGGGGTTTTTAAAACCCTTTCCAGGAATATTCATTTGGAGTTAAAATCACTCTTTTAAAAGAGGACATCTCCACCATGCACAGACTATACCTGCAGGTGGGTGAGGTTTGGTGACAGACATTGCATCCCAAATGGCACTGAATATTTAGTGCACTACTATATATGGTCAATGCACTATATAGGACCTCAAAGCCAGTTCCACTGTGGGTTTTTCCCCCATTGTTTCCCTGTAATCAGGGACTGACTTAGACCTGTCATTAATTACCAGGTAGAACAGAATACCAGCAGGCTCCGGAACTCGTACGGTAAGAGTTGAACAATGATATAGTAGGGTGCCCCTACCTGCATGAGCCTTCGGTCCTGGTCTGAGACGGTGAGAGCCATCTGCAGCTGGGTGGTCTGCTCCTGCATGGCTCCTACAGTGGCACTACTGTCATTGAGAGAGGTGGACAACCCCTGGAGCTGCTCTCTCAGCTGGCCCTCCTGGATAGAGTGAAGGGGGGATGGAGGGAGGGATACGTGGAGGGAGGGAGGGAGGGAGGGATGGGTGGATGGAGGGAGGGAGGGAGGGAGGGATGGGTGGGTGGATGGAGGCAGGGAGGGAGGGATGGGTGGATGGAGGCAGGGAGGGAGGGATGGGTGGAGGGAGGGAGGGAGGGAGGGATTGGTGGAGGGAGGGAGGGATGGGTGGGTGGGTGGATGGAGGGAGGGATGAGTGGGTGGAGGAGGGAGGGCAGGATTGATGGGTGGATGGATGGATGAAGGGAGGGGTTCATGGAGAGAGGGAGGGAGGGAGGGATGAGTGGGTAGAGGGAGGGTGGGATGAGTGGGTGGAGGGAGGGCAGGATTGATGGGTGTATGGATGGATGGATGTATGAAGGGAGGGCGGGGTGGGTGGGAGGAATGAGGGAGGGAGGAGGAGGAGGGAGGGAGGGGTGTAAGAGAGGGTGGGCAGGATTGATGGGTGGATGAAGGGAGGGCAGGGTGGGTGGGAGGAATGAGGGAGGAGGAGGAGGAGGAGGGAGGGAGGGGTGTAGAGAGGGTGGGCAGAATTGATGGGTGGATGAAGGGAGGGCAGGGTGGGTGGGAGGAATGAGGGAGGAGGAGGAGGAGGGAGGGAGGGGTGTAGAGAGGGTGGGCAGGAGGGATTGGTGGGTGGGTGGATTCATTTACTAACGAACAAGGATAACACAATAAAGTAAATAGCTTATTTCCACAGTGCTGCTTTTCCTGCAGTCAAACGACCAAAGCGCCCTCTAGTGGTCGCATGGGTGGAATGTTATTACAAATTTTAATAATGTCAAAATATTATGTAATATTTCAGTCTTCTGTGATACGGTCTTCTGCACTACATCTGACATGGTACAGGTGTCTTCTTTTAAGCCCATAACTATGTGTGTGAGGTGGATACTTTGGTTTCAAAATAGATTTGTTTAAGGACTACCAAGAAACACTCTGTGTGACCCTGATTTAACCCACTGCAGTAAAATGTTATAATGCTCCTTAAAGGGGACATTAACAGAAGCAGAACATATGCCCAGCCCAGTCCAGTACAGTACATACCTGGAGCTCAGCCCAGTCCAGTACAGTACATACCTGGAGCTCAGCCCAGTCCAGTACAGTACATACCTGGAGCTCAGCCCAGTCCAGTACAGTACATACCTGGAGCCCAGCCCAGTCCAGTCCAGTACATACATGGAGCTCAGCCCAGTCCAGTACAGTACATACCTGGAGCTCAGCCCAGTCCAGTACAGTACATACCTGGAGCTCAGCCCAGTCCAGTATAGTACATACCTGGAGCTCAGCCCAGTCCAGTACAGTACATACCTGGAGCTCAGCCCAGTCCAGTACAGTACATACCTGGAGCTCAGCCCAGTCCAGTACAGTACATACCTGGAGCTCAGCCTAGTCCAGTACAGTACATACCTGGAGCTCAGCCCAGGCCAGGGCCGTAGCCAGCCGCTCCTCGTTCTCCCTCAGCCCAGCCCAGCCCAGTACATACCTGGAGCTCAGCCCAGGCCAGTACAGTACATACCTGGAGCTCAGCCCAGGCCAGGGCCGTAGCCAGCCGCTCCTCGTTCTCCCTCAGCCCAGCCCAGCGCAGCCCAGTACATACCTGGAGCTCAGCCCAGGCCAGTACAGTACATACCTGGAGCTCAGCCCAGGCCAGGGCCGTAGCCAGCCGCTCCTCGTTCTCCCTCAGCCCAGCCCAGCGCAGCCCAGTACATACCTGGAGCTCAGCCCAGGCCAGTACAGTACATACCTGGAGCTCAGCCCAGGCCAGGGCCGTAGCCAGCCGCTCCTCGTTCTCCCTCAGCCCAGCCCAGCGCAGCCCAGTACATACCTGGAGCTCAGCCCAGGCCAGTACAGTACATACCTGGAGCTCAGCCCAGGCCAGGGCCGTAGCCAGCCGCTCCTCGTTCACCCTAAGCCCAGCCGCCCGGTCCTCAGTCACCCCCAGCTCTCTCCTCAGCTCTGCTAGCCTTTTCATTGGATTTATTTGACAATTAAAAAAACAAACACAATTCAACAACCCATTTGGATACAATGCATTTAAAATGATTGAACATAACAACAACAAAAAACATTTAATGTAGATTTCCCCCTAAATAGACAGACCCCAAAATAATATATTTTTCATTTGATGGCCATGTAAACAATTAGTAATAATTAGTGGATAGTTTTAGAAAGTTCTGGAACTCAACTTTCTGGTAGAAATAGTTATACATTGCTGAGGTGTACTCACTTTTCAGGACATAAACTCTAGTACATCGTTTCAAATATTATGAAAATATGAAATATCATATATGATGTAGTTCCTAGTGAACAAAAGTATGGGGAGAATAGGGCTTCGAAATAACTAAAAATGCTTTATAAATATTGTAACAATCAAAACAACTTATTATAATAATTTACCTTTCTTATACCTGTAAAATAAATATGAACAAACTTAGTGACAGTCTGATATTGACACCATTTCATATAACTGATGACAGAGACCTTTCTGCTTAAATGTCCTCTGAGAGACGCAGAAACACCATTCCAGGACACGTCCGTCTTTGACCAAGACAAAAGTGGTCTTGTTTCAAATCTCTCTCTTTTTGTTTTTCACGTTTGAGAGCTCTAAATCCATCCGAGAACATCACAGTGAGATGAAACTACTATTCTTGCATTAGACTCTCTTCGTTTCACAGGAAATCCTTCCATTGTCTGGATAGGCCAGAAAATGTGACATGTCGCTTCCTATGCAAATTAACGATTTCCTGTGTCTGTGAATCTCACAGCTGTGCTTGCAATAGTGTATATGAATGTGGACAACCGGCGCTTTTAGGGAGTGTAATTGATGTTGCGCCGTTCACAGAGCGTGTTGCACGCAGAAATATCAATCGGAACTGATTCAGAACCGCTCAACGTCCCCTGACGTTTTAACGGACCTAACGTTTAGGAGGATTTATTATTCTGACAGGATAAGGCTTCCCTGATAGCGATAACTATCACGTAACAATAATATAAACTCTGGATTATAAATACAGGAAACCAATTACCTCTCCCCCAGAGCTGCCACCTCTCCTTCCAGTTCGGCTGCCCTCCGCTGTGCCCGTTCCAGCTCTCCCTCTAGGGTCCTCTGGGAGAGCTCCAGACGTGATGCCCGGCTTTCCGCTGTCTCCAGGGCCTCCTTCAGCCTCCGACGCTCCCCCTCACAGCGAGCCTCCCCGGCTCGGGAACGATCCAGCTTCTCCTGGAACTCAGTCAGTCAGTCAGCCAGCCAGCCAATCAGTCAGTCAGTCAGTCAGCCAATCAGTCAGTCAGTCAGTCAGCCAGCCAGCCAGCCAATCAGTCAGTCCGTCAGCCAGCCAATCAGTCAGTCAGCCAGCCAGCCAGCCAGCCAGCCGATCAGTCAGTCAGCCAGCCAGCCAGCCAGCCAGCCAGCCAGCCAGCCAGTCAGTCAGTCAACACTCAGTAAGTCAGTCAGTCAGCACTCAGTCAGTCGGTCAACACTCACTCAGTCAGGCAACACTCACTCAGTCGGTCAACACTCAGTCAGTCAACACTCACTCAGTCAGTCAACACTCAGTCAGTCAGTCAACACTCACTCAACACTCACTCAGTCAGTCAACACTCAGTCAATCAGTCAGTCAGTCAGTCAATCAGTCAACACTCAGTCAGTCAGTCAACACTCAGTCAGTCAACACTCATTCAGTTAGTCAACACTCACTCAGTCAGTCAACACTCACTCAGTCAGTCAACACTCAGTCAATCAGTCAGTCAGTCAACACTCATTCAGTCAGTCAGTCAATCAGTCAGTCAGTCAACACTCACTCAGTCAACACTCATTCAGTCAGTCAACACTCATTCAGTCAGTCAACACTCACTCAGTCAGTCAACACTCAGTCAGTTTAGTCAGTCAATAGTCAGTCAGCCATTCAATCAAATCACAAATTCAGCCAATCAATCAATCAATGACTTTCAGCCAGGGTAGTTAACGGTACCTGCAGTGTCCTACTATTAGCTTCAGAGGTCTGCAGACTGGTCTTGAGTTTAACTACTTCCTCAGCCAGGCTCTTCCTGTCCCTGTCCCCTCGCCGTGTCACTTCCTCCTGCAGGGAGAGGGAGGTCTGAGCCCCGTACAGCTGCTCCGACACCTCTCTCTTCCCTGGAAAACACACAGACAGAGAGATCTGAGCCCCGCACAGCCTCTCCCTTCCCTGGACAACAGACATAGAGGTTCGAGGCCCATACAGGCTCTCTTCCCTGGCCAACAGACAGAGAGATTCGAGGCCCATGCAGGCTCTCTCTTCCCTGGCCAACATAGAGATCCGAGGCCCATACAGGCTCTCCCTTCCCTGGATAACAGACAGAGAGATTCGAGGCCCATACAGGCTCTCCCTTCCCTGGCCAACAGACAGAGAGATTCGAGGCCCATGCAGGCTCTCCCTTCCCTGGCCAACAGACACAGAGATTTGAGGCCCATACAGGCTCTCCCTTCCCTGGCCAACAGACAGAGAGATTCGAGGCCCATACAGGCTCTCCCTTCCCTGGCCAACAGACAGAGAGATTCGAGGCTCATACAGGCTCTCTCTTCCCTGGACAACAGACAGAGAGATTTGAGGCCCATGCAGGCTCTCCCTTCCCTGGCCAACAGACAGAGAGATTCGAGGCCCATACAGGCTCTCCCTTCCCTGGACAACAGACAGAGAGATTCGAGGCCCATGCAGGCTCTCTCTTCCCTGGCCAACAGACAGAGAGATCCGAGGCCCATGCAGGCTCTCTCTTCCCTGGACAACAGACAGAGACGACCCACTACACAATACAATACAATTAAAGTCTCCTTTTTTAAAAATAATATCTGAGCATCTATTTAGATACTCCCATGGCATTGGTTTGCTCATTGGATTTCAGTTTGTATTGACTGCTATGTGTGGATGGATATATACTTCAACTTGAACTGAAACACAGTACTATTCAGTCCTCAAAATGTGCACCGTATCAGGCTCTCTCACCCTCCTCCAGGCCCTTCAGGGCTTTGGTCAACTGTTGCAGCCTAGTGCCTGACTTGTCCTGGCTGGTCTGTAGCTCGGCCACCTGCCGGGTTAGACTGGTCACTTGGGCCTTAGCTTCATCCTGCAGGGGAGAGGAACCGACCGTCAGTCACTCATAACGCCACGATCACGACGTAGATTCAAAAGCAGCCGTCAACACTCAGTCAGTCAGTCAGTCAGTCAGTCAGTCAGTCAGTCAACACTCAGTCAGTCAGTCAACACTCAGTCAGTCAGTCAGTCAACACTCAGTCAGTCAGTCAGTCAGTCAGTCAGTCAGTCAACACTCAGTCAGTCAGTCACAGTCAGTCAACACTCAGTCAACACTCAGTCAGTCAGTCAGTCAACACTCAGTCAAGTCAGTCAGTCAACACTCAGTCAGTCAGTCACAGTCAGTCAACACTCAGTCAGTCAGTCACAGTCAGTCAACACTCAGTCAGTCAGTCAGTCAATCAGTCAGTCAGTCAACACTCAGTCAGTCAGTCAGTCAACACTCAGTCAGTCAGTCAGTCAACACTCAGTCAGTCAGTCAGTCAACACTCAGTCAGTCAGTCAGTCAACACTCAGTCAGTCAGTCAGTCAATCAACACTCAGTCAGTCAGTCAACACACTCAGTCAACACTCAGTCAATCAGTCAGTCAGTCAGTCAGTCAGTCAGTCAACACTCAGTCAGTCAGTCAGTCAACACTCAGTCAGTCAGTCAGTCAATCAGTCAGTCAGTCAGTCAGTCAGTCAGTCAGTCAGTCAGTCAGTCAGTCAGTCAGTCAGTCAGTCGACACTCAGTCAACACTCAGTCAGTCAGTCAGTCAACATTCAGTCAACACTCAGTCAGTCAGTCAGTCAGTACTCAGTCAGTCAGTCAGTCAACACTCAGTCAACACTCAGTCAGTCAGTCAACACACTCAGTCAACACTCAGTCAGTCAGTCAGTCAGTCAACACTCAGTCAACACTCAGTCAGTCAGTCAGTCAACACTCAGTCAGTCAGTCAGTCAGTCAACCCTCAGTCAACACTCACTCACTCAGTCAGTCAGTCAGTCAGTCAGTCAGTCAACACTTAGTCAGTCAGTCAGTCAACTCTCAGTCAACACTCAGTCAGTCAGTCAGTCAACACTCAGTCAGTCAGTCAGTCAGTCAGTCAGTCAGTCACTCAGTCAGTCAGTCAACGCTCAGTCAGTCAGTCAACACTCAGTCAGTCAGTCAGTCAGTCAACACTCAGTCATTCTATGAAAGCATTTACAGAAAATGAATTATGCGATAATATTGTGATGATTTGACTGTTTTATGGGGAAACGATTGGGTCAAATTTGCATAATATGCAGGGATTGTTGATTTAGCTGTAAATAAATAAATAAATAAAATTGCGATCGCGGAATCGTGGAGGGACTGGACAATAATCTACCAGTACTGAAGACATCTTCTGTGTTTAGCTTTAAAAGTACTGAGTGTTACAGTACCCTGTGTCTCTTGGTGTCTTTGAGTTCCTGGTGGAAGTCCCTGAGGGCTTTCTGCACCGCGTCCACATCCAGCTCCCCCTCATCACTACAGGATGGGAAGGACACAGGACCTCCCGGGGATGTGCTGGTTTCACCTATTACATTTAGAGATGCACGCCAACTCACTGAGACACTGATTTATTTCATTTTTTTTACATTATTATTTGATGTTATGTTAGCTTAAACACCAGAATCACTGTCCTTATCAGTCATTACAAAGAGTGGCGGTCTGTTCTACGGCATTAGTGAGTGACCATCATACCCTTCACAGGTGAGCGACTTCTCCAGGGGGAGGGGCTTCTTCCTCTGGACCCAGGGGTCTGTGAGCGGCCTATCCCAAGGGTTCGTCTCAGGGCAGAGGTCAGCCCGACCAGCCTGTGCTCCAGCTCTCTGCGTTGGGCTTCCCCATGTCCTAGCTGCTCCTCCAGCCCCTGAGCACGGCCCTCTGCTAGGCTAACACGCAGGGTGAGCTCACTTACCTGGGGAAAGGTTGGGAACCACGAGGGCTCTGTGGTTAGCATTGGCGGTCACACAACAAAGTGTTGCATTGTGGTTTGTTAGAGACCAGTTGCTGTGGGTCGATGGGCGAGACCAGAGTACTAGTATAGACCAGATAAATAGTATAGACCAGAGAACTAGTATAGACCAGAGAACTAGTATAGACCAGATAACTAGTATAGACCAGATAACTAGTATAGACCAGAGAACTAGTATAGACCAGAGAACTAGTATAGACCAGATAACTAGTATAGACCAGAGAACTAGTATAGACCAGAGAACTAGTATAGACCAGGGAACTGGTACAGACCAGAGAACTAGTATAGACCAGAGAACTAGTATAGACCAGAGAACTAGTATAGACCAGATAACTAGTATAGACCAGAGAACTAGTATAGACCAGAGAACTAGTATAGACCAGAGAACTAGCCAAACGTGTGGATAGGTATGTCATATTTCATTGAAAGTAACAAAACAGACACTTGGCAATAAACCCAATGACGGCGAGCTCATGGATACCATCGTAGTGAGGAATATAACGTGTTTAGAGTGGGGGGAAAACCCCTCTGCACATGTGCAGATACTTGGCTAATGCTGTTGTTCTTCATCTGTGTATCGACTAGCTATCTAGTACACAACCGCCACTATAGTTAGCATGATGGCTAAGTGTGACATGTATTCCTATGGGAAATGCTAACTCACCGTCTTAGTAATACGTGTCTTTACCTGAGTAGACTGCTCCT
Organism: Oncorhynchus nerka; assembly: GCF_034236695.1. NCBI lineage: Eukaryota > Metazoa > Chordata > Actinopteri > Salmoniformes > Salmonidae > Oncorhynchus > Oncorhynchus nerka. Next base: position 5,178,388 of record NC_088420.1, read on the forward strand.
CTAGTGCCAACACTAATTGTGAGGTCTCTTCGCAGTGGAGGAGGAGACTCTGTTGAAGCCCCGCCTCTCTCTCCGCCAGCACTTCCCTCATCTGACGCTCCGCGTCCTCTAGCTCCACAACACGACGCTGCAGCCCGGAAGCCTGATGGAGAGATACAGGAAATAGAGAGAAGAGAGGGGCATTATGGGAAGGATTTTAAGACATTTTCTAAATGCACTTTAAATACCTTTTATAACTACAAATGAAAAGCTGAAAAAAATGAAATAAGTCAATAAGTATTCAAGCAAGTTCTCATGGCAAGCCTAAATAATAGTATTTAACATTATATTTGAATGAACCTTATCTATGTAAACCACACATACAGATAATTGTAAGGTCCCTTATTTGAGCAGTGGATTTTAAACACACATTCAACCATAAAGACCTGGGAGGTTTTCCAATGCCTTGCAAAGAACACCTAATGCTAAAAAAAAGCAGACATTGAAAATCCTTCTGAGCATGGTGAAATTAGAAATTACACTTTGGATGGTGTACCAATACACCCCACTACAAATACACAAGAGTCCTTCCTAACTCAGTTGCCGGAGAGGAAGGAAACTGCTCAGGGTGACTTTAAAACAGTTACATAGTTTGAAGTCGGCCCTTCTCCTTGTTCGGCGGTCGACGTCACCGGCTTTCTAGTCACCACCGATCCATGTTTCATTTTCGTGTTGTTTTGTCTGTATTACACACACCTGGTTTCAATTCCCATATCATGTTCCTTATTTAACCCTCTGGCATACATTTCTGTTCTGTCCGTGGTTGTTGGTGTCTTAGTGGTTGTTGTAGGTGTTAGTTTGCATGTATTTTCCTATTTGGAATATTGCTTGAATTTTTTTGTGAGTAAACTCAGTTGTGTTGCTCAAACCTGTGTCCTGACTCTGCTACATCTCTGCACCCAATCACTGACAATAGCTGTGATAGGAGAAAACTGAGGATGAATCAACAACATTGTAGTTACTCCACAATACTAACCTAAATGTCAGAGTGAAAAGAAGGAAACCTGTACAGATTTTTTTTTTTTTTACAAAAGGCACTAAAGTAATACTGCAAAAGTAAAAAAGTAATTATCCTGAATTGTGTTTGGGGCAAATCCAATACAACACATTACTGAGTACCACTCTCCATATTTTCAAGCATAGTGGTGGCTGCATCATGTTATGGGTATGGCTATAGTCGATAAGGCCTGGGGAGTTTTTCAGGATAAAAAATTAAACAGAATGGAGATAAGTACAGACAACATCCCAGAGGAAAACCTGGTTCAGTCTGCTTTCCACCAGACACTGGGAGATGAATCTATCTTTCAGCAGGACAATAACCTAAAACACAAAGCCAAATCTACACTGGAGTTACTTACCAAGAAGACAGTGAATGTTCCTGAGTGGCCGAGTTACTGTTTTGACTTAAATCTACATGAAAATCTATGGCAAGACATAAAAATGGTTGTCTTGCAATAATCAACAACCAATTTCACAAAGCTTGAATAATTTTGAAAAGAATAATGGTCAAATGTTGCACAATCCAGGTGTGGAAAGATCTTTAGAGACTCACCCAGAAAGACTCACAGCTGTAATCGCTGTCAAAGGTGATTCTGACATGTACTATTGACTTAGTGGGTTGAATACTTATCAAAAAATATATATATTTGCGTTTTATTTTTCAGACAGTGAATGTGGAACCTTGACTTTTTCCTTAACTTCTTATGATTAAATAGATTGATGAGGAAAACAATCTATACCAATCACTGCATTCTATACCAATCACTGCATTCTATACCAATCACTGCATTCTATACCAATCACCGCATTCTATACCAATCACCGCATTCTATACCAATCACTGCATTCTATACCAATCACCGCATTCTATACCAATCACTGCATTCTATACCAATCACTGCATTCTATACCAATCACTGCATTCTATACCAATCACTGCATTCTATACCAATCACTGCATTCTATACCAATCATCACTGCATTCTATACCAATCACTGCATTCTATACCAATCACCGCATTCTATACCAATCATCACTGCATTCTATACCAATCACCGCATTCTATACCAATCATCACTGCATTCTATACCAATCACTGCATTCTATACCAATCATCACTGCATTCTATACCAATCACTGCATTTTATACCAATCACCACCGCATTCTATACCAATCACTGCATTCTATACCAATCACCGCATTCTATACCAATCACCACCGCATTCTATACCAATCACCGCATTCTATACCAATCACTGCATTCTATACCAATCACTGCATTCTATACCAATCACTGCATTCTATACCAATCACTGCATTCTATACCAATCACCGCAATCCATACCAATCACCACCGCATTCTATACCAATCACCACCGCATTCTATACCAATCACCACCGCATTCTATACCAATCACCACATTCTATACCAATCACCGCATTCTATACCAATCATCACCGCATTCTATACCAATCACTGCATTCTATACCAATCACTGCATTCTATACCAATCACTGCATTCTATACCAATCACTGCATTCTATACCAATCACCGCAATCCATACCAATCACCACCGCATTCTATACCAATCACCACCGCATTCTATACCAATCACCACCGCATTCTATACCAATCACCACATTCTATACCAATCACCGCATTCAATACCAATCATCACCGCATTCTATACCAATCACCGCATTCATTCTATACCAATCACCGCATTCAATACCAATCATCACTGCATTCTATACCAATCACCGCATTCATTCTATACCAATCACCGCATTCTATACCAATCACCGCAATCTATACCAATCACCGCAATCTATACCAATCACCACATTCTATACCAATCACCACATTCTATACCAATCACCACATTCTATACCAATCACCACATTCTTATCGGCAGACTCAATAGCCTTGGCTTCTCAAATGATTGCCTCGCCTGGTTCACCAACTACTTCTCAGATAGAGTCCAGTGAGTCAAATCCGAGGGCCTGTTGTCTGGACCTCTGGCAGTCTCTATGGGGATGCCAGAGGGTTCAATTCTCGGGCCGACTCTTTTCTCTGTATATATCAATGATGTCGCTCTTGCTGCTGGTGATTCTCTGATCCACCTCTACGCAGATGACTCCATTCTGTATACATTTTGCACATCTTTGGACACTGTGCTAACAAACCTCAAAACGAGCTTCAACGCCATACAATACTTCGTCCATGGCCTCCAACTGCTCTTAAACGCTAGTAAAACTAAGTTCATGCTCTTCAACCGATCGCTCCCTGCACGCACCTGCCGATCATTGTACCTGTTCACAGCCAATCTGTAAATAGCACACCAGACTACCTCAAGCCAATATTATCACTTACCCTCTCACTTTTTTGCACCCCAGTATCTCTACTTGCACATCATCTTCTGCACATCTATCACTCCAGTGTTAATGCTAAATTGTAATTATTTTAGCCTCCATGGCCTGTTTATTGCCTTACCTCCCTACTCTTCTACATTTGCACACACTGTAGATAGATCTTTCTATTTTTCTTTTGTGTTATTGACTGTACGTTTGTTTATGTGTAACTCTGTGTCGTTGTTTACTCCATGTGTAACTCTGTGTTGTTGTTTACTCCATGTGTAACTCTGTGTTGTTGTTTACTCCATGTGTAACTCTGTGTTGTTGTTTACTCCATGTGTAACTCTGTGTTGTTGTTTACTCCATGTGTAACTCTGTGTTGTTGTTTACTCCATGTGTAACTCTGTGTTGTTGTTTACTCCATGTGTAACTCTGTGTTGTTGTTTACTCCATGTGTAACTCTGTGTTGTTGTATGTGTCCCACTGCTTTGCTTTATCTTGGTCAGGGTCGCAGTTGTAAATGAGAACTTGTTCTCGACTGGTATTCCTGGTTAAATAAAGGGTTAGGGTTATATATATATATATATAAATACCTGGTTAAATAAAGGGTTAGGGTTATATATATATATATATAAATACCTGGTTAAATAAAGGGTTAGGGTTATATATATATAAATATAAAGGGTTAGGGTTATATATATATAATATAAATACCTGGTTAAATAAAGGGTTATATATATATATATATAAATACCTGGTTAAATAAAGGGTTAGGGTTATATATATATATATATATAAATACCTGGTTAAATAAAGGGTTAGGGTTATATATATATATATATATAAATACCTGGTTAAATAAAGGGTTAGGGTTATATACCTGGTTAAATAAATATATATATATAAATACCTGGTTAAATAAAGGGTTAGGGTTACCTGGTTAAATATATATATATAAATACCTGGTTAAATAAAGGGTTATATATATATAAATACCTGGTTAAATAAAGGGTTAGGGTATATATATATATATAAATACCTGGTTAAATAAAGGGTTACCTGGTTAAATATATATATATATATAAATACCTGGTTAAATAAAGGGTTAGGTTATATATATAAATACCTGGTTAAATATATATATATAAATACCTGGTTAAATAAAGGGTTAGGGTTAAATATAAATAGGGTTATATATATATAAATACCTGGTTAAATAAAGGGTTAGGGTTATATATATAAATACCTGGTTAAATAAAGGGTTAGGGTTATATATATAAATACCTGGTTAAATAAAGGGTTAGGGTTATATATATAAATACCTGGTTAAATAAAGGGTTAGGGTTATATATATAAATACCTGGTTTAAAGGGTTAGGGTATATATATAAATACCTGGCTTAAATAAAGGGTTATATATATAAATACCTGGTTAAATAAAGGGTTATATATATATAAATACCTGGTTAAATAAAGGGTTAGGGTTATATATATATATAAATACCTGGTTAAATAAAGGGTTATATATATATAAATACCTGGTTAAATAAAGGGTTAGGGTTATATATATAAATACCTGGTTAAATAAAGGGTTAGGGTTATATATAAATATATAAAAACCTATATATAAATTAAATAAAGGGTTAGGGTTATATAAATACCTGGTTAAATAAAGGGTTAGGGTTATATATATAAATACCTGGTTAAATAAAGGGTTATATATATATAAATACCTGGTTAAATAAAGGGTTAGGGTTATATATATAAATACCTGGTTAAATAAAGGGTTATATATATATAAATACCTGGTTAAATAAAGGGTTATATATATAAATACCTGGTTAAATAAAGGGTTAGTGTTATATATATAAATACCTGGTTAAATAAAGGGTTAGGGTTATATATATATATATATAAATACCTGGTTAAATAAAGGGTTATATATATATAAATACCTGGTTAAATAAAGGGTTAGGGTTATATATATAAATACCTGGTTAAATAAAGGGTTATATATATAAATACCTGGTTAAATAAAGGGTTAGGGTTATATATATATAAATACCTGGTTAAATAAAGGGTTAGGGTTAAATATAAATACTGGTTAAATAAATCAAATAAATACCTGGTTAAACAATAGATATATACTGACAAAGCAAAAACCATTACCTGGTTTTTAGGTTTATTTTAAATACCTGGTTAAATAAAGGGGACTTATATATATAAAGCCTGGTTTAAATAAAGGGTTATATATTTATTCCTGGTTAAATAAAGCCAGTTATATATATAAATAGCGTTAAATGGCCACCCCTCAAATACCTGGTTAAATAAAGGGTTATATACATAAATACCTGGTTAAATAAAGGTGAAATAAAATACAGAAATAAATCAAATAAACACAATAGACCATAATGACAAAGCAAAAACCATTAGTTTTTTTGTTTTTTGCTAATTTATAAGGACTGGCCACCCCTCAGAGCCTGGTTCCTCTCTAGGTTTCTTCCTAGGTTCCTGCACAGCCAGAAGAGGACTGGCCACCCCTCAGAGCCTGGTTCCTCTCTAGGTTTCTTCCTAGGTTCCTGCCTTTCTCTGGAGTTTTTCCTAGCCACTGTTCTTCTACATCTGCATTGCTTGCTGTTTGGGGTTTTAGGCTGGGTTTCTGTACAGCACTTTGAGATATCAGCTGATGTAAAAAGGGCTTTATAAATAGATTTGATTGTTGAAGCACCTTTGGCAGTGATTACAGCATCGAGTCTTCTTGGGTATGACGCTACAGTCTTCTTGGATATGACGCTTTAGGGTCTCACCAGATGTTCGATTGGGTTCAAGTCCGGCCTCTGGCTGGGCCACTCAAGGTCATTCAGAGACTTGTCCCGAAGCCACTCCTGCATTGTTTTGGCTGTCATTGTCCTCTTGGGTCAATGTCCTGTTGGAATGTGAACCTTCACCCCAGTCTGAGGTCCTGAGCACTCTGGAACAGGTTTTGATCGAGAATCTTTCTGTAGTTTTCTCCGTTCATCTTTGCCTCCATCCTGACTAGTCTCCCAGTCCCTGCCGCTGAAAACCATCCACACAGCATGATGCTGCCATCACCATGCTTCATCGTAGGGATGGTGTCAGGTTTCCTCCAGACGTGACACTTGGCATTCAGGCCAAAGAGTTCAATCTTGGTTTCATAAGACCAGAGAATATTGTTTTTCATGGTCTGAAATTCTTTAGGTGCCTTTTGGTAAACTCCAAGTGGGCTGTCATGTGCCTTTTACTGAGGAGTGGCTTCCATCTGGCCACTCTACCATAAAGGCCTGATTGGTGGAGTGCTGCAGAGATGGTTGTCCTTCTGGAAAGTTCTCCCATCTCCTCAGAGGAACTCAAGAGCTCTGTCAGAGTGACCATCAGGTTCTTGGTCACCTCCCTGACCAAGACCCTTCTCCCCCGATTGCTCAGTTTGGCCGGGCTGCCAACTCTAGGAAGAGTCTTGGTGGTTCTAAACTTCTTCAATTTAAGAATGATGGAGGTCACTACGTTCTTGGGGACCTTCGATGCTGTAGAAATGAGCTCAATTTCGAGTCTCCTCGCAAAGGGTCTGAATACTGATACATTTGCAATACATTCTAAAACCCTGTTTTTGCTTTGTCATTATGGGGTATTGTGATGTCATTATGGGGTATTGTGATGTCGTTATGGGGTATTGTGATGTCATTATGGGGTATTGTCATTATAGGGTATTGTGATGTCATTACGGGGTATTGTGATGTCATTATGGGGTATTGTGATGTCATTATGGGTTATTGTCATTATAGGGTATTGTGATGTCATTATGGGGTATTGTGATGTCATTATGGGGTATTGTCATTATAGGGTATTGTGATGTCATTACGGGGTATTGTGATGTCATTATGGGGTATTGTCATTATAGGGTATTGTGATGTCATTATGGGTTGTGATGTCATTATAGGGTATTGTGATGTCATTATAGGGTATTGTGATGTCATTATAGGGTATTGTGATGTCATTATGGGGTATTGTGATGTCATTATGGGGCATTGAGATGTCATTATAGGGTATTGTGATGTCATTATGGTGCCTTGTGTGTAGATTGAGGAATTGTTATAAGGCTGTAATGTAACAAAATGTGAAAAAAGACAAGGGGTTTGAATACTTTCCAAAGTCACTTTCTATATACAGTATATATATATATATATATATATATATATATATTAACGTTAGAATTTTACTTCCACTTTGACATTGCAGAGTAGTTTGTGTAGATCATTGATAAATTAAATCCATTTGAATCCCACTTTGTAGCACAACAAAATGTGTAAAAAAGTAAAAGGGTGTGAATACCGTGTCCAAGGCTGTACACCCACAGTATGTTAAACCCCAGCCAGGCTGACAAAAGGTTATTCATTGGAGAGTGGCAGTAGAACATCCTCGGCCCTTCCTCCCCATACTGTAATCACTGCAGGTATTCTGGACGGGATGTTTGTGGAAGCATGTTGTTATTGAGGCTGTATAGCGGACTACTACCTGTAAATTACATACAGTGCATTCGGAAATGATTCAGACCCCTTGACCTTTTCCACATTTTGTTAAGTTAAAGCCTTATTCTAAAATGGATTAAATAGTTTTTTCCCCCTCGTCAACAATCTACACACAATACCCCATAATGACATCACAATACCCCATAATGACATCACAATACCCCATAATGACATCACAATACCCCATAATGACATCACAATACCCCATAATGACAAAGAGAAAAGTTTTTTTATTTTATTGTTTATTTTAGCAACTTTAACTTTATTACAGATAAAAAACGGAAATAGCACATTTACCTCCTTCCTGACCTCCTCCCCAGCCCTGTGGGCCTCCTATGGTAACGTACCTCCTTCCTGACCTGCTCCCCAGCCCTGTGGGCCTCCTATGGTAACGTACCTCCTTCCTGACCTGCTCCCCAGCCCTGTGGGCCTCCTATGGTAATGTACCTCCTTCCTGACCTGCTCCCCAGCCCTGTGGGCCTCCTATGGTAACGTACCTCCTTCCTGACCTCCTCCCCAGCCCTGTGGGCCTCCTATGGTAACGTACCTCCTTCCTGACCTGCTCCCCAGCCCTGTGGGCCTCCTATGGTAATGTACCTCCTTCCTGACCTGCTCCCCAGCCCTGTGGGCCTCCTATGGTAACGTACCTCCTTCCTGACCTGCTCCCCAATGGTAACGTACCTCCTTCCTGTCCTGCTCCCCAGCCCTGTGGGCCTCCTATGGTAACGTACCTCCTTCCTGTCCTGCTCCCCAGCCCTGTGGGCCTCCTATGGTAACGTACCTCCTTCCTGTCCTGCTCCCCAGCCCTGTGGGCCTCCTATGGTAACGCCTCCTTCCTGTCCTGCTCCCCAGCCCTGTGGGCCTCCTATGGTAACGTACCTCCTTCCTGTCCTCCTCCCCAGCCCTGTGGGCCTCCTATGGTAATGTACCTCCTTCCTGTCCTCCTCCCCAGCCCTGTGGGCCTCCTATGGTAATGTACCTCCTTCCTGTCCTCCTCCCCCAGCCCTGTGGGCCTCCTATGGTAATGTACCTCCTTCCTGCCAACCTTCCTGTCCTCCTCCCCAGCCCTGTGGGCCTCCTATGGTAATGTACCTCCTTCCTGACCTGCTCCCCAGTCCTGTGGGCCTCCTATGGTAATGTACCTCCTTCCTGACCTGCTCCCCAGCCCTGTGGGCCTCCTATGGTAACGTACCTCCTTCCTGACCTGCTCCCCAGCCCTGTGGGCCTCCTATGGTAACGTACCTCCTTCCTGTCCTGCTCCCCAGCCCTGTGGGCCTCCTATGGTAACGTACCTCCTTCCTGTCCTGCTCCCCAGCCCTGTGGGCCTCCTATGGTAACGTACCTCCTTCCTGTCCTGCTCCCCAGCCCTGTGGGCCTCCTATGGTAACGTACCTCCTTCCTGTCCTGCTCCCCAGCCCTGTGGGCCTCCTATGGTAACGTACCTCCTTCCTGTCCTCCTCCCCAGCCCTGTGGGCCTCCTATGGTAATGTACCTCCTTCCTGTCCTCCTCCCCCAGCCCTGTGGGCCTCCTATGGTAATGTACCTCCTTCCTGTCCTCCTCCCCCAGCCCTGTGGGCCTCCTATGGTAATGTACCTCCTTCCTGCCAACCTTCCTGTCCTCCTCCCCAGCCCTGTGGGCCTCCTATGGTAATGTACCTCCTTCCTGACCTGCTCCCCAGTCCTGTGGGCCTCCTTTGGTAACGTACCTCCTTCCTGTCCTCCTCCCCAGCCCTGTGGGCCTCCTTTGCAAGAAGTTACCTCCTTCCTGTCCTCCTCCCCAGCCCTGTGGGCCTCCTTTGGTCATGTACCTCCTTCCTGTCCTCCTCCCCAGCCCTGTGGGCCTCCTATGGTAATGTACCTCCTTCCTGTCCTGCTCCCCAGTCCTGTGGGCCTCCTTTGGTAACGTACCTCCTTCCTGTCCTCCTCCCCAGCCCTGTGGGCCTCCTTTGGTAACGTACCTCCTTCCTGTCCTCCTCCCCAGCCCTGTGGGCCTCCTTTGGTCATGTACCTCCTTCCTGTCCTCCTCCCCAGCCCTGTGGGCCTCCTATGGTAATGTACCTCCTTCCTGTCCTCCTCCCCCATCCTTGTGGGCCTCCTATGGTAATGTACCTCCTTCCTGTCCTCCTCCCCAGCCCTGTGGGCCTCCTATGGTAATGTACCTCCTTCCTGTCCTCCTCCCCAGCCCTGTGGGCCTCCTATGGTAACGTACCTCCTTCCTGTCCTCCTCCCCCCAGCCCTGTGGGCCTCCTATGGTAATGTACCTCCTTCCTGTCCTCCTCCCCAGCCCTGTGGGCCTCCTAGGGTAACGTACCTCCTTCCTGTCCTCCTCCCCCCAGCCCTGTGGGCCTCCTTTGGTAACGTACCTCCTTCCTGTCCTCCTCCCCAGCCCTGTGGGCCTCCTATGGTAATGTACCTCCTTCCTGTCCTCCTCCCCAGCCCTGTGGGCCTCCTATGGTAATGTACCTCCTTCCTGTCCTCCTCCCCCAGCCCTGTGGGCCTCCTATGGTAATGTACCTCCTTCCTGTCCTCCTCCCCAGCCCTGTGGGCCTCCTATGGTAATGTACCTCCTTCCTGCCAACCTTCCTGCCTCCCCAGCCCTGTGGGCCTCCTATGGTAATGTACCTCCTTCCTGACCCTCCCCAGTCCTGTCTCCTGTTGGTAACGTACCTCCTTCCTGTCCTCCTCCCCAGCCCTGTGGGCCTAATTTAAGTGCCTCCTTCCTGTCCTCCTCCCCAGCCCTGTGGGCCTCCTTTGGTCATGTACCTCCTTCCTGTCCTCCTCCCCAGCCCTGTGGGCCTCCTATGGTAATGTACCTCCTTCCTGTCCTGCTCCCCAGTCCTGTGGGCCTCCTAATGTTTAGAAGAGGATAACGTACCTCCTTCCTGTCCTCTCCCCAGCCCTGTGGGGAACGCCTCCTTCCTGTCCTCCTCCCCAGCCCTGTGGGCCTCCTTTGGTCATGTACCTCCTTCCTGTCCTCCTCCCCAGCCCTGTGGGCCTCCTATGGTAATGAGGACCTTCCTGTCCTCCTCCCCCATCCTTGTGGGCCTCCTATGGTATGTGCCTCCTTCCTCCTCCCAGCCCTGGGTGGTAATGTACCTCCTTCCTGTTCCTCCCCAGCCCTGTGGGCCTCCTATGGTAAGGACCTCCTTCCTGTCCTCCTCCCCCCAGCCCTGTGGGCCTCCTATGGTAATGTACCTCCTTCCTGTCCTCCTCCCCAGCCCTGTGGGCCTCCAGGGTAACGTACCTCCTTCCTGTCCTCCTCCCCCAGCCCTGTGGGCCTCCTTGGTAACGTAGTCTCCTTCCTGTCCTCCTCCCCAGCCCTGTGGGCCTCCTATGGTAATGTACCTCCTTCCTGTCCTCCTCCCCAGCCCTGTGGGCCTCCTAATGGTTAATGTACCTCCTTCCTGTCCTCCTCCCCCAGCCCTGTGGGCCAGAACAGTGGTAATGTACCTCCTTCCTGTCCTCCTCCCCACAATGTACCTCCTTCCTGCCAACCTTCCTGTCCTCCTCCCCAGCCCTGTGGGCCTCCTGTTGGTAATGGACCTCCTTCCTGACCTGCTCCCCAGTCCTGTGGGCCAGAACAGTAACGTACCTCCTTCCTGTCCTCCTCCCCAGCCCTGTGGGCCTCCTTTGGTAACGACCTCCTTCCTGTCCTCCTCCCCAGCCCTGTGGGCCTCCTTTGGTCATGTACCTCCTTCCTGTCCTCCTCCCCAGCCCTGTGGGCCTCCTATGGTAATGTACCTCCTTCCTGTCCTGCTCCCCAGTCCTGTGGGCCCCCACCCTTCCTGTCCTCCTCCCCAGCCCTGTGGGCCTCCAGGTACCTCCTTCCTGTCCTCCTCCCCAGCCCTGTGGGCCTCCTTTGGTCATGTACCTCCTTCCTGTCCTCCTCCCCAGCCCTGTGGGCCTCCTATGGTAATGTACCTCCTTCCAGTCCTCCTCCCCATCCTTGTGGGCCTCCATGGTAATGTACCTCCTTCCTGTCCTCCTCCCCAGCCCTGTGGGCCTCCTATGGTAATGTACCTCCTTCCTGTCCTCCTCCCCCAGCCTGTGTCTAATGTTATGGAAGAGGACTCCTTCCTAGTCCTCCTCCCCCAGCCCTGTGGGCCTCCAGAACAGTAGTAATGTACCTCCTGTCCTCCTAGTCCCAGCCCTGTGGGGACCAGGGTAACGTACCTCCTTCCTGTCCTCCTCCCCCAGCCCTGTGGGCCCCTTTGTACGTCTCCTTCCTGTCCTCCTCCCCAGCCCTGTGGGACCTATGGTAATGTACCTCCTTCCTGTCCTCCTCCCCAGCCCTGTAATGTCCTATGGTAATGTACCTCCTTCCTGACCTGCTCCCCCAGCCCTGTGGGCCTCCCAGAACCTCCTTCCTGTCCTCCTCCCCCAGCCCAGTAGTCTAATGTTATGAAATGTACCTCCTTCCTGTCCTCCTCCCCCAGCCCTGTGGGCCTCTAAGTACCTCCTTCCTGTCCTCCTCCCCCAGCCCTGTGGGTAGTCTAATGTTATAGAAGAGGACCAGAACCTTCCTGTCCTCCTCCCCCAGCCCTGTGGGCCTCAGAACAGTAGTCTAATGTTATCCCCCAGCCCTGGTTATTATAGAAGCCTCCTTTAGTCTAATGTACTCCCTTCCTGTCCTCCTCCCCCCAGCCCTGTGGGCCTCCTTTGGTAACGTACCTCCTTGATGGCCGCCTCCCTGCCCGCCTCGCTCTCCAGGACTCTCTGTTTAAGACTGAAGGACTCCCTCCTCGCCTCCTCTTCCTTCACCTCCTCCAGACACCCTGGCCTGCAGTTCTCCCATCTCCTCCCTCTGTTGGGCAGCCTCCCTCTCTAAGATCTTCACCTGAACAGGTAGAGATAGAGACTGATTAGAGGCTGAGGCAGAAGAAGAACAAGAAGAAGAAGATGAAGCCTCACCTGTCTGCGTAGCTCCTGCAGCTCTCTGCGTGCCTGCAGCCGGGACTTCTCCAGCTCTCTCATGGTGCTCCTCAGCTTGGACACTTCCTGCTGCAGGGAGGTCTTACACACCTCCAGCACCACCACTTTCTGCTCCTTGTCCTCCAGGCTACGCCGCAGACTGATGGGAGATATGGAGGCAGAGACAGGGTTATAGAGGTAGATTACTGTCAAAACGACTACAAAAATACACTTTCTGCTACTTGTCCTCCAGGCTACGCCGCAGACTGATGGGAGATATGGAGGCAGAGACAGGGTTATAGAGGTAGATTACTGTCAAAATATTGAAGAAAAATATTGTCACATTTCAAATAGTGATGTGTGGGGTTGAGTCAGAACTCACAATCCCCATTGTTATACCCGCGGGACTGGTGGTTTTAGGATGTGAATACAGGGCAAGGGGTTGAATAAAGAGAAAACAATGCATAAAAAAAAAATCAGAAATGTATCATTCTTGTGCAATTCATGTTTATGAGCCACAGTGAGGTTTTACTTTCAATATTTGTATCTGACGTTAGTGTGTAGACTAAACCTCAACTCTAGAGCCTCAGTGTATCTGGTCTAACTATATAGAACAGTAGTCTGATGTTATAGAAGAGAGGATAAGGACAGTAGTCTAATGTTATAGAAGAGAGGACCAGAACAGTAGTCTAATGTTATAGAAGAGAGGACCAAAACAGTAGTCTAATGTTATAGAAGAGAGGACCACAACAGTAGTCTAATGTTATAGAAGAGAGGACCAGAACAGTAGTCTGTTATAGAAGAGAGGACCAGAACAGTAGTCTAATGTTATAGAGAGTCTAATTAGAGAGGACCAGAACAGTAGTCTAATGTTATAGAAGAGAGGACCAGAACAGTAGTCTAATGTTATAGAAGAGAGGACCAGAACAGTAGTCTAATGTTCTAGAATAGAGGACCAGAACAGTAGTCTAATGTTATAGAAGAGAGGACCAGAACAGTAGTCTAATGTTATAGAAGAGAGGATAAGGACAGTAGTCTAATGTTATAGAAGAGAGGACCAGAACAGTAGTCTAATGTTATAGAAGAGAGGACCAGAACAGTAGTCTGTTATAGAAGAGAGGACCAGAACAGTAGTCTAATGTTATAGAAGAGAGGACCAGAACAGTAGTCTAATGTTATAGAAGAGAGGACCAGAACAGTAGTCTAATGTTATAGAAGAGAGGACCAGAACAGTAGTCTAATGTTATAGAAGAGAGGACCAGAACAGTAGTATGTTATAGAAGAGAGGACCAGAACAGTAGTCTAATGTTATAGAAGAGAGGACCAGAACAGTAGTCTGTTATAGAAGAGAGGACCAGAACAGTAGTCTAATGTTATAGAAGAGAGGACCAGAACAGTAGTCTAATGTTATAGAAGAGAGGACCAGAACAGTAGTCTAATGTTATAGAAGAGAGGACCAGAACAGTAGTCTGTTATAGAAGAGAGGACCAGAACAGTAGTCTAATGTTATAGAAGAGAGGACCAGAACAGTAGTCTAATGTTATAGAAGAGAGGACCAGAACAGTAGTCTAATGTTATAGAAGAGAGGACCAGAACAGGTTATTATAGAAGAGAGGACCAGAACAGTAGTCTAATGTTATAGAAGAGAGGACCAGAACAGTAGTCTAATGTTATAGAAGAGAGGACCAGAACAGTAGTCTAATGTTATAGAAGAGAGGACCAGAACAGTAGTCTGTTATAGAAGAGAGGACCAGAACAGTAGTCTAATGTTATAGAAGAGAGGACCAGAACAGTAGTCTAATGTTATAGAAGAGAGGACCAGAACAGGTTATTATAGAAGAGAGGACCAGAACAGTAGTCTAATGTTATAGAAGAGAGGACCAGAACAGTAGTCTGTTATAGAAGAGAGGACCAGAACAGTAGTCTAATGTTATAGAAGAGAGGACCAGAACAGTAGTCTAATGTTATAGAAGAGAGGACCAGAACAGTAGTCTAATGTTATAGAAGAGAGGACCAGAACAGTAGTCTAATGTTATAGAAGAGAGGACCAGAACAGTAGTCTAATGTTATAGAAGAGAGGACCAGAACAGTAGTCTAATGTTATAGAAGAGAGGACCAGAACAGTAGTCTAATGTTATAGAAGAGAGGACCAGAACAGTAGTCTAATGTTATAGAAGAGAGGACCAGAACAGTAGTCTAATGTTATAGAAGAGAGGACCAGAACAGTAGTCTAATGTTATAGAAGAGAGGACCAGAACAGTAGTCTAATGTTATAGAAGAGAGGACCAGAACAGTAGTCTAATGTTATAGAAGAGAGGACCAGAACAGTAGTCTGTTATAGAAGAGAGGACCAGAACAGTAGTCTGTTATAGAAGAGAGGACCAGAACAGTAGTCTAATGTTATAGAAGAGAGGACCAGAACAGTAGTCTGTTATAGAAGAGAGGACCAGAACAGTAGTCTAATGTTATAGAAGAGAGGACCAGAACAGTAGTCTAATGTTATAGAAGAGAGGACCAGAACAGTAGTCTAATGTTATAGAAGAGAGGACCAGAACAGTAGTCTAATGTTATAGAAGAGAGGACCAGAACAGTAGTCTAATGTTATAGAAGAGAGGACCAGAACAGTAGTCTAATGTTATAGAAGAGAGGACCAGAACAGTAGTCTGTTATAGAAGAGAGGACCAGAACAGTAGTCTAATGTTATAGAAGAGAGGACCAGAACAGTAGTCTAATGTTATAGAGAGAGGACCAGAACAGTAGTCTAATGTTATAGAAGAGAGGACCAGAACAGTAGTCTAATGTTATAGAAGAGAGGACCAGAACAGTAGTCTGTTATAGAAGAGAGGACCAGAACAGTAGTCTAATGTTATAGAAGAGAGGACCAGAACAGTAGTCTAATGTTATAGAAGAGAGGACCAGAACAGTAGTCTAATGTTATAGAAGAGAGGACCAGAACAGTAGTCTAATGTTATAGAAGAGAGGACCAGAACAGTAGTCTAATGTTATAGAAGAGAGGACCAGAACAGTAGTCTGTTATAGAAGAGAGGACCAGAACAGTAGTCTAATGTTATAGAAGAGAGGACCAGAACAGTAGTCTAATGTTATAGAAGAGAGGACCAGAACAGTAGTCTAATGTTATAGAAGAGAGGACCAGAACAGTAGTCTAATGTTATAGAAGAGAGGACCAGAACAGTAGTCTAATGTTATAGAAGAGAGGACCAGAACAGTAGTCTAATGTTATAGAAGAGAGGACCAGAACAGTAGTCTAATGTTATAGAAGAGAGGACCAGAACAGTAGTCTGTTATAGAAGAGAGGACCAGAACAGTAGTCTAATGGTATAGAAAAGAGGACCAGAACAGTAGTCTAATGTTATAGAAGAGGACCAGAACAGTAGTCTAATGTTATAGAAGAGAGGACCAGAACAGTAGTCTAATGTTATAGAAGAGAGGACCAGAACAGTAGTCTAATGTTATAGAAGAGAGGACCAGAACAGTAGTCTAATGTTATAGAAGAGAGGACCAGAACAGTAGTCTAATGTTATAGAAGAGAGGACCAGAACAGTAGTCTGTTATAGAAGAGAGGACCAGAACAGTAGTCTGTTATAGAAGAGAGGACCAGAACAGTAGTCTAATGTTATAGAAGAGAGGACCAGAACAGTAGTCTAATGTTATAGAAGAGAGGACCAGAACAGTAGTCTAATGTTATAGAAGAGAGGACCAGAACAGTAGTCTGTTATAGAAGAGAGGACCAGAACAGTAGTCTAATGTTATAGAAGAGAGGACCAGAACAGTAGTCTAATGTTATAGAAGAGAGGACCAGAACAGTAGTCTGTTATAGAAGAGAGGACCAGAACAGTAGTCTAATGTTATAGAAGGGAGGACCAGAACAGTAGTCTAATGTTATAGAAGAGAGGACCAGAACAGTAGTCTAATGTTATAGAAGAGAGGACCAGAACAGTAGTCTAATGTTATAGAAGAGAGGACCAGAACAGTAGTCTAATGTTATAGAAGAGAGGACCAGAACAGTAGTCTGATGTTATAGAAGAGAGGACCAGAACAGTAGTCTAATGTTATAGAAGAGAGGACCAGAACAGTAGTCTAATGTTATAGAAGAGAGGACCAGAACAGTAGTCTGATGTTATAGAAGAGAAGACCAGAACAGTAGTCTAATGTTATAGAAGAGAAGACCAGAACAGTAGTCTAATGTTATAGAAGAGAGGACCAGAACAGTAGTCTAATGTTATAGAAGAGAGGACCAGAACAGTAGTCTAATGTTATAGAAGAGAGGACCAGAACAGTAGTCTAATGTTATAGAAGAGAGGACCAGAACAGTAGTCTAATGTTATAGAAGAGAGGACCAGAACAGTAGTCTGTTATAGAAGAGAGGACCAGAACAGTAGTCTAATGTTATAGAAGAGAGGACCAGAACAGTAGTCTAATGTTATAGAAGAGAGGACCAGAACAGTAGTCTAATGTTATAGAAGAGAGGACCAGAACAGTAGTCTAATGTTATAGAAGAGAGGACCAGAACAGTAGTCTAATGTTATAGAAGAGAGGACCAGAACAGTAGTCTGTTATAGAAGAGAGGACCAGAACAGTAGTCTAATGTTATAGAAGAGAGGACCAGAACAGTAGTCTAATGTTATAGAAGAGAGGACCAGAACAGTAGTCTAATGTTATAGAAGAGAGGACCAGAACAGTAGTCTAATGTTATAGAAGAGAGGACCAGAACAGGTTATTATAGAAGAGAGGACCAGAACAGTAGTCTAATGTTATAGAAGAGAGGACCAGAACAGTAGTCTAATGTTATAGAATAGAGGACCAGAACAGTAGTCTAATGTTATAGAAGAGAGGACCAGAACAGTAGTCTAATGTTATAGAAGAGAGGACCAGAACAGTAGTCTAATGTTATAGAAGAGAGGACCAGAACAGTAGTCTGTTATAGAAGAGAGGACCAGAACAGTAGTCTAATGTTATAGAAGAGAGGACCAGAACAGTAGTCTAATGTTATAGAAGAGAGGACCAGAACAGTAGTCTGTTATAGAAGAGAGGACCAGAACAGTAGTCTAATGTTATAGAAGAGAGGACCAGAACAGTAGTCTAATGTTATAGAAGAGAGGACCAGAACAGTAGTCTAATGTTATAGAAGAGAGGACCAGAACAGTGGTCTAATGTTATAGAAGAGAGGACCAGAACAGTAGTCTAATGGTATAGAAGAGAGGACCAGAACAGTAGTCTAATGTTATAGAAGAGAGGACCAGAACAGTAGTCTGTTATAGAAGAGAGGACCAGAACAGTAGTCTAATGTTATAGAAGAGAGGACCAGAACAGTAGTCTAATGTTATAGAAGAGAGGACCAGAACAGTAGTCTAATGTTATAGAAGAGAGGACCAGAACAGTAGTCTAATGTTATAGAAGAGAGGACCAGAACAGTAGTCTGTTATAGAAGAGAGGACCAGAACAGTAGTCTAATGTTATAGAAGAGAGGACCAGAACAGTAGTCTAATGTTATAGAAGAGAGGACCAGAACAGTAGTCTAATGTTATAGAAGAGAGGACCAGAACAGTAGTCTAATGTTATAGAAGAGAGGACCAGAACAGTAGTCTGATGTTATAGAAGAGAGGACCAGAACAGTAGTCTGTTATAGAAGAGAGGACCAGAACAGTAGTCTAATGTTATAGAAGAGAGGACCAGAACAGTAGTCTGTTATAGAAGAGAGGACCAGAACAGTAGTCTAATGTTATAGAAGAGAGGACCAGAACAGGTTATTATAGAAGAGAGGACCAGAACAGTAGTCTAATGTTATAGAAGAGAGGACCAGAACAGTAGTCTAATGTTATAGAAGAGAGGACCAGAACAGTAGTCTGATGTTATAGAAGAGAGGACCAGAACAGTAGTCTGTTATAGAAGAGAGGACCAGAACAGTAGTCTAATGTTATAGAAGAGAGGACCAGAACAGTAGTCTAATGTTATAGAAGAGAGGACCAGAACAGTAGTCTAATGTTATAGAAGAGAGGACCAGAACAGTAGTCTGTTATAGAAGAGAGGACCAGAACAGTAGTCTAATGTTATAGAAGAGAGGACCAGAACAGTAGTCTAATGTTATAGAAGAGAGGACCAGAACAGTAGTCTAATGTTATAGAAGAGAGGACCAGAACAGTAGTCTGTTATAGAAGAGAGGACCAGAACAGTAGTCTGTTATAGAAGAGAGGACCAGAACAGTAGTCTAATGTTATAGAAGAGAGGACCAGAACAGGTTATTATAGAAGAGAGGACCAGAACAGTAGTCTAATGTTATAGAAGAGAGGACCAGAACAGTAGTCTGTTATAGAAGAGAGGACCAGAACAGTAGTCTAATGTTATAGAAGAGAGGACCAGAACAGTAGTCTAATGTTATAGAAGAGAGGACCAGAACAGTAGTCTGTTATAGAAGAGAGGACCAGAACAGTAGTCTAATGTTATAGAAGAGAGGACCAGAACAGTAGTCTAATGTTATAGAAGAGAGGACCAGAACAGTAGTCTAATGTTATAGAAGAGAGGACCAGAACAGTAGTCTAATGTTATAGAAGAGAGGACCAGAACAGTAGTCTAATGTTATAGAAGAGAGGACCAGAACAGTAGTCTAATGTTATAGAAGAGAGGACCAGAACAGTAGTCTAATGTTATAGAAGAGAGGACCAGAACAGTAGTCTAATGTTATAGAAGAGAGGACCAGAACAGTAGTCTAATGTTATAGAAGAGAGGACCAGAACAGTAGTCTGATGTTATAGAAGAGAGGACCAGAACAGTAGTCTAATGTTATAGAAGAGAGGACCAGAACAGTAGTCTAATGTTATAGAAGAGAGGACCAGAACAGTAGTCTAATGTTATAGAAGAGAGGACCAGAACAGTAGTCTAATGTTATAGAAGAGAGGACCAGAACAGTAGTCTAATGTTATAGAAGAGAGGACCAGAACAGTAGTCTAATGTTATAGAAGAGAGGACCAGAACAGTAGTCTAATGTTATAGAAGAGAGGACCAGAACAGTAGTCTAATGTTATAGAAGAGAGGACCAGAACAGTAGTCTGTTATAGAAGAGAGGACCAGAACAGTAGTCTCTGTTATAGAAGAGAGGACCAGAACAGTAGTCTAATGTTATAGAAGAGAGGACCAGAACAGTAGTCTGTTATAGAAGAGAGGACCAGAACAGTAGTCTAATGTTATAGAAGAGAGGACCAGAACAGTAGTCTGTTATAGAAGAGAGGACCAGAACAGTAGTCTGTTATAGAAGAGAGGACCAGAACAGTAGTCTAATGTTATAGAAGAGAGGACCAGAACAGTAGTCTGTTATAGAAGAGAGGACCAGAACAGTAGTCTGTTATAGAAGAGAGGACCAGAACAGTAGTCTAATGTTATAGAAGAGAGGACCAGAACAGTCTGTTATAGAAGAGAGGACCAGAACAGTAGTCTAATGTTATAGAAGAGAGGACCAGAACAGTAGTCTGTTATAGAAGAGAGGACCAGAACAGTAGTCTAATGTTATAGAAGAGAGGACCAGAACAGTAGTCTAATGTTATAGAAGAGAGGACCAGAACAGTAGTCTAATGTTATAGAAGAGAGGACCAGAACAGTAGTCTAATGTTATAGAAGAGAGGACCAGAACAGTAGTCTAATGTTATAGAAGAGAGGACCAGAACAGTAGTCTGTTATAGAAGAGAGGACCAGAACAGTAGTCTGTTATAGAAGAGAGGACCAGAACAGTAGTCTAATGTTATAGAAGAGAGGACCAGAACAGTAGTCTGTTATAGAAGAGAGGACCAGAACAGTAGTCTAATGTTATAGAAGAGAGGACCAGAACAGTAGTCTGTTATAGAAGAGAGGACCAGAACAGTAGTCTAATGTTATAGAAGAGAGGACCAGAACAGTAGTCTAATGTTATAGAAGAGAGGACCAGAACAGTAGTCTGTTATAGAAGAGAGGACCAGAACAGTAGTCTAATGTTATAGAAGAGAGGACCAGAACAGTAGTCTAATGTTATAGAAGAGAGGACCAGAACAGTAGTCTAATGTTATAGAAGAGAGGACCAGAACAGTAGTCTAATGTTATAGAAGAGAGGACCAGAACAGTAGTCTGATGTTATAGAAGAGAGGACCAGAACAGTAGTCTAATGTTATAGAAGAGAGGACCAGAACAGTAGTCTAATGTTATAGAAGAGAGGACCAGAACAGTAGTCTAATGTTATAGAAGAGAGGACCAGAACAGTAGTCTGTTATAGAAGAGAGGACCAGAACAGTAGTCTAATGTTATAGAAGAGAGGACCAGAACAGTAGTCTAATGTTATAGAAGAGAGGACCAGAACAGTAGTCTAATGTTATAGAAGAGAGGACCAGAACAGTAGTCTAATGTTATAGAAGAGAGGACCAGAACAGTAGTCTAATGTTATAGAAGAGAGGACCAGAACAGTAGTCTAATGTTATAGAAGAGAGGACCAGAACAGTAGTCTAATGTTATAGAAGAGAGGACCAGAACAGTAGTCTGTTATAGAAGAGAGGACCAGAACAGTAGTCTAATGTTATAGAAGAGAGGACCAGAACAGTAGTCTAATGTTATAGAAGAGAGGACCAGAACAGTAGTCTGTTATAGAAGAGAGGACCAGAACAGTAGTCTAATGTTATAGAAGAGAGGACCAGAACAGTAGTCTGTTATAGAAGAGAGGACCAGAACAGTAGTCTGTTATAGAAGAGAGGACCAGAACAGTAGTCTAATGTTATAGAAGAGAGGACCAGAACAGTAGTCTGTTATAGAAGAGAGGACCAGAACAGTAGTCTAATGTTATAGAAGAGAGGACCAGAACAGTAGTCTGTTATAGAAGAGAGGACCAGAACAGTAGTCTAATGTTATAGAAGAGAGGACCAGAACAGTAGTCTAATGTTATAGAAGAGAGGACCAGAACAGTAGTCTAATGTTATAGAAGAGAGGACCAGAACAGTAGTCTGTTATAGAAGAGAGGACCAGAACAGTAGTCTAATGTTATAGAAGAGAGGACCAGAACAGTAGTCTAATGTTATAGAAGAGAGGACCAGAACAGTAGTCTAATGTTATAGAAGAGAGGACCAGAACAGTAGTCTAATGTTATAGAAGAGAGGACCAGAACAGTAGTCTGTTATAGAAGAGAGGACCAGAACAGTAGTCTGTTATAGAAGAGAGGACCAGAACAGTAGTCTGTTATAGAAGAGAGGACCAGAACAGTAGTCTGTTATAGAAGAGAGGACCAGAACAGTAGTCTAATGTTATAGAAGAGAGGACCAGAACAGTAGTCTAATGTTATAGAAGAGAGGACCAGAACAGTAGTCTGTTATAGAAGAGAGGACCAGAACAGTAGTCTAATGTTATAGAAGAGAGGACCAGAACAGTAGTCTAATGTTATAGAAGAGAGGACCAGAACAGTAGTCTAATGTTATAGAAGAGAGGACCAGAACAGTAGTCTGTTATAGAAGAGAGGACCAGAACAGTAGTCTAATGTTATAGAAGAGAGGACCAGAACAGTAGTCTAATGTTATAGAAGAGAGGACCAGAACAGTAGTCTAATGTTATAGAAGAGAGGACCAGAACAGTAGTCTAATGTTATAGAAGAGAGGACCAGAACAGTAGTCTGTTATAGAAGAGAGGACCAGAACAGTAGTCTAATGTTATAGAAGAGAGGACCAGAACAGTAGTCTGTTATAGAAGAGAGGACCAGAACAGTAGTCTAATGTTATAGAAGAGAGGACCAGAACAGTAGTCTGTTATAGAAGAGAGGACCAGAACAGTAGTCTGTTATAGAAGAGAGGACCAGAACAGTAGTCTAATGTTATAGAAGAGAGGACCAGAACAGTAGTCTAATGTTATAGAAGAGAGGACCAGAACAGTAGTCTAATGTTATAGAAGAGAAGACCAGAACAGTAATGTTATAGAAGAGAGGACCAGAACAGTAGTCTAATGTTATAGAAGAGAGGACCAGAACAGTAGTCTAATGTTATAGAAGAGAGGACCAGAACAGTAGTCTGTTATAGAAGAGAGGACCAGAACAGTAGTCTAATGTTATAGAAGAGAGGACCAGAACAGTAGTCTGTTATAGAAGAGAGGACCAGAACAGTAGTCTAATGTTATAGAAGAGAGGACCAGAACAGTAGTCTAATGTTATAGAAGAGAGGACCAGAACAGTAGTCTGTTATAGAAGAGAGGACCAGAACAGTAGTCTAATGTTATAGAAGAGAGGACCAGAACAGTAGTCTAATGTTATAGAAGAGAGGACCAGAACAGTAGTCTGTTATAGAAGAGAGGACCAGAACAGTAGTCTGTTATAGAAGAGAGGACCAGAACAGTAGTCTAATGTTATAGAAGAGAGGACCAGAACAGTAGTCTGTTATAGAAGAGAGGACCAGAACAGTAGTCTAATGTTATAGAAGAGAGGACCAGAACAGTAGTCTGTTATAGAAGAGAGGACCAGAACAGTAGTCTGTTATAGAAGAGAGGACCAGAACAGTAGTCTGTTATAGAAGAGAGGACCAGAACAGTAGTCTAATGTTATAGAAGAGAGGACCAGAACAGTAGTCTAATGTTATAGAAGAGAGGACCAGAACAGTAGTCTAATGTTATAGAAGAGAGGACCAGAACAGTAGTCTAATGTTATAGAAGAGAGGACCAGAACAGTAGTCTAATGTTATAGAAGAGAGGACCAGAACAGTAGTCTGTTATAGAAGAGAGGACCAGAACAGTAGTCTAATGTTATAGAAGAGAGGACCAGAACAGTAGTCTGTTATAGAAGAGAGGACCAGAACAGTAGTCTAATGTTATAGAAGAGAGGACCAGAACAGTAGTCTAATGTTATAGAAGAGAGGACCAGAACAGTAGTCTGTTATAGAAGAGAGGACCAGAACAGTAGTCTAATGTTATAGAAGAGAGGACCAGAACAGTAGTCTAATGTTATAGAAGAGAGGACCAGAACAGTAGTCTAATGTTATAGAAGAGAGGACCAGAACAGTAGTCTGTTATAGAAGAGAGGACCAGAACAGTAGTCTAATGTTATAGAAGAGAGGACCAGAACAGGTTATTATAGAAGAGAGGACCAGAACAGTCTGTTATAGAAGAGAGGACCAGAACAGTAGTCTAATGTTATAGAAGAGAGGACCAGAACAGTAGTCTGTTATAGAAGAGAGGACCAGAACAGTAGTCTAATGTTATAGAAGAGAGGACCAGAACAGTAGTCTAATGTTATAGAAGGACCAGAACAGTAGTCTAATGTTATAGAAGAGAGGACCAGAACAGTAGTCTGTTATAGAAGAGAGGACCAGAACAGTAGTCTAATGTTATAGAAGAGAGGACCAGAACAGTAGTCTGTTATAGAAGAGAGGACCAGAACAGTAGTCTGTTATAGAAGAGAGGACCAGAACAGTAGTCTAATGTTATAGAAGAGAGGACCAGAACAGTAGTCTAATGTTATAGAAGAGAGGACCAGAACAGTAGTCTAATGTTATAGAAGAGAGGACCAGAACAGTAGTCTGTTATAGAAGAGAGGACCAGAACAGTAGTCTGTTATAGAAGAGAGGACCAGAACAGTAGTCTAATGTTATAGAAGAGAGGACCAGAACAGTAGTCTAATGTTATAGAAGAGAGGACCAGAACAGTAGTCTAATGTTATAGAAGAGAGGACCAGAACAGTAGTCTGTTATAGAAGAGAGGACCAGAACAGTAGTCTAATGTTATAGAAGAGAGGACCAGAACAGTAGTCTAATGTTATAGAAGAGAGGACCAGAACAGTAGTCTAATGTTATAGAAGAGAGGACCAGAACAGTAGTCTAATGTTATAGAAGAGAGGACCAGAACAGTAGTCTGTTATAGAAGAGAGGACCAGAACAGTAGTCTAATGTTATAGAAGAGAGGACCAGAACAGTAGTCTAATGTTATAGAAGAGAGGACCAGAACAGTAGTCTAATGTTATAGAAGAGAGGACCAGAACAGTAGTCTAATGTTATAGAAGAGAGGACCAGAACAGTAGTCTGTTATAGAAGAGAGGACCAGAACAGTAGTCTAATGTTATAGAAGAGAGGACCAGAACAGTAGTCTAATGTTATAGAAGAGAGGACCAGAACAGTAGTCTGTTATAGAAGAGAGGACCAGAACAGTAGTCTATGTTATAGAAGAGAGGACCAGAACAGTAGTCTAATGTTATAGAAGAGAGGACCAGAACAGTAGTCTAATGGTATAGAAGAGAGGACCAGAACAGTAGTCTGTTATAGAAGAGAGGACCAGAACAGTAGTCTGTTATAGAAGAGAGGACCAGAACAGTAGTCTAATGTTATAGAAGAGAGGACCAGAACAGTAGTCTGTTATAGAAGAGAGGACCAGAACAGTAGTCTAATGTTATAGAAGAGAGGACCAGAACAGTAGTCTAATGTTATAGAAGAGAGGACCAGAACAGTAGTCTAATGTTATAGAAGAGAGGACCAGAACAGTAGTCTAATGTTATAGAAGAGAGGACCAGAACAGTAGTCTGTTATAGAAGAGAGGACCAGAACAGTAGTCTAGTGTTATAGAAGAGAGGACCAGAACAGTAGTCTAATGTTATAGAAGAGAGGACCAGAACAATAGTCTGTTATAGAAGAGAGGACCAGAACAGTAGTCTAATGTTATAAAAGAGAGGACCAGAACAGTAGTCTAATGTTATAGAAGAGAGGACCAGAATAGTAGTCTAATGTTATAGAAGAGAGAGGACCAGAACAGTAGTCTAATGTTATAGAAGAGAGGACCAGAACAGTAGTTATTATAGAAGAGAGGACCAGAACTAATGTTATAGAAGAGAGGACCAGAACAGTAGTCTAATTATAGAAGAGAGGACCAGAACAGTAGTCTAATGTTATAGAAGAGAGGACCAGAACAGTAGTCTAATGTTATAGAAGAGAGGACCAGAACAGTAGTCTGTTATAGAAGAGAGGACCAGAACAGTCTGTTATAGAAGAGAGGACCAGAACAGTAGTCTAATGTTATAGAAGAGAGGACCAAAACAGTCTGTTATAGAAGAGAGGACCAGAACAGTAGTCTAATGTTATAGAAGAGAGGACCAGAACAGTAGTCTAATGTTATAGAAGAGAGGACCAGAACAGTAGTCTAATGTTATAGAAGAGAGGACCAGAACAGTAGTCTGTTATAGAAGAGAGGACCAGAACAGTAGTCTAATGTTATAGAAGAGAGGACCAGAACAGTAGTCTAATGTTATAGAAGAGAGGACCAGAACAGTAGTCTAATGTTATAGAAGAGAGGACCAGAACAGTAGTAATGTTATAGAAGAGAGGACCAGAACAGTAGTCTAATGTTATAGAAGAGAGGACCAGAACAGTAGTCTAATGTTATAGAAGAGAGGACCAGAACAGTAGTCTAATGTTTATAGAAGAGAGGACCAGAACAGTAGTCTAATGTTATAGAAGAGAGGACCAGAACAGTAGTCTAATGTTATAGAAGAGAGGACCAGAACAGTAGTCTGTTATAGAAGAGAGGACCAGAACAGTAGTCTAATGTTATAGAAGAGAGGACCAGAACAGTAGTCTGTTATAGAAGAGAGGACCAGAACAGTAGTCTAATGTTATAGAAGAGAGGACCAAACAGTAGTCTAATGTTATAGAAGAGAGGACCAGAACAGTAGTCTAATGTTATAGAAGAGAGGACCAGAACAGTAGTAATGTTATAGAAGAGAGGACCAGAACAGTAGTCTGTTATAGAAGAGAGGACCAGAACAGTAGTCTAATGTTATAGAAGAGAGGACCAGAACAGTAGTCTGTTATAGAAGAGAGGACCAGAACAGTAGTCTAATGTTATAGAAGAGAGGACCAGAACAGTAGTCTAATGTTATAGAAGAGAGGACCAGAACAGTAGTCTGTTATGTTATAGAAGAGAGGACCAGAACAGTAGTCTGTTATAGAAGAGAGGACCAGAACAGTAGTCTAATGTTATAGAAGAGAGGACCAGAACAGTAGTCTAATGTTATAGAAGAGAGGACCAGAACAGTAGTCTGTTATAGAAGAGAGGACCAGAACAGTAGTCTAATGTTATAGAAGAGAGGACCAGAACAGTAGTCTCTGTTATAGAAGAGAGGACCAGAACAGTAGTCTAATGTTATAGAAGAGAGGACCAGAACAGTAGTCTGTTATAGAAGAGAGGACCAGAACAGTAGTCTGTTATAGAAGAGAGGACCAGAACAGTAGTCTAATGTTATAGAAGGGAGGACCAGAACAGTAGTCTAATGTTATAGAAGAGAGGAACAGAACTGTAGTCTGTTATAGAAGAGAGGACCAGAACAGTAGTCTAATGTTATAGAAGAGAGGACCAGAACAGTATTCTGTTATAGAAGAGAGGACCAGAACAGTAGTCTAATGTTATAGAAGAGAGGACCAGAACAGTAGTCTAATGTTATAGAAGAGAGGACCAGAACAGTAGTCTGTTATAGAAGAGAGGACCAGAACAGTAGTCTAATGTTATAGAAGAGAGGACCAGAACAGTAGTCTAATGTTTGGAAATGTTTTGGTGAAGTGATACAATTTGATCCGGGAACAAGAGTTTAGAAATAGATTTCTTTCAGCATCTTGAGATGATGAATGCACGGTTAGGGACCGTTTGCAAATTTGGCGGTGCTTTCTGTATTAGCATCATATAAGCTGCTTGTGTTTCAACCATATAAAATACCAACCCAAGCCGAAATGAAATCTTATCAAAAACATGTTGGATTGTTTTAACAGCTTCTAATATCCTTAAAACCAGTCAAACTGATGTAATTTAGAATTGTTTCACTGAAAATCCCCCTCGCCCCCTCCCCCATTCCGTTTTATCCCCATTATTGCATTTTCTCCCCGGTCCCTAAACGTCTTTGCTGCGTGAGAGAAGCAGAGATGACAGGAAAGAGAGGAAAGAGAAAACCAACGTTATTGATGTCAACCAGATTGAACCATTCATTCTATCCCTTTATGACATCCTTCATTCTATCCCTTTATGACATCATTCATTCTATCCCTTTATGACATCATTCATTCTATCCCTTTATGACATCATTCTGGTGAGAGTTTTTATGAAAGTCTTCTTGGGGCAACAATAATGACAGAGAGAAGCTGCACATGTTTAATTATAGATAAATAATTTATAACAAATAGCCTGCCAAAATGTCGGAAACGATAAGCAGAAACATAGGCCTGTCAGAAAATCTTTATGCCATCTCTGACTGTACAGAGTATTTTCGGGTGTGGGCCTCATCACATGGAGTGGGTTTAGAAAACACTCATTTCAAAACAGTTTTGTCTTTAAACTCCATACCGTCTACATCATTTCTACTTCATAAAACCCAATAAAGCCCTGGACCCATATGCACACGTTGTTGGCTGTATAAGATCAGACAATCCTCTTTTTGGTTGTCGTTCTCTTGACAGAGGCTCTCAGCTCCTCGTTGGAGGGTTAGAGTTAGAGTGTCTGTTGTCTGTATGGAACAGAGTGACTGTATCTGTTGTCTGTATGGAACAGAGTGACTGTATCTGTTGTCTGTATGGAACAGAGTGACTGTATCTGTTGTCTGTATGGAACAGAGTGACTGTATCTGTTGTCTGTATGGGATGGTGAGTGACTGTACCTGTTGTCTGTATGGAACAGAGTGACTGTATCTGTTGTCTGTATGGAACAGAGTGACTGTATCTGTTGTCTGTATGGGATGGTGAGTGACTGTATCTGTTGTCTGTATGGAACAGAGTGACTGTATCTGTTGTCTGTATGGAACAGAGTGACTGTATCTGTCTGTATCTGGGATGGTGAATGACTGTAAATGGAACAGAGTGACTGTATCTGTTGTCTGTATGGGATGGTGAATGACTGTACCTGTTGTCTGTATGGAACAGAGTGACTGTATCTGTTGTCTGTATGGAACAGAGTGACTGTATCTGTTGTCTGTATGGAACAGAGTGACTGTATCTGTTGTCTGTATGGAATGTTGAATGACTGTACCTGTTGTCTGTATGGAACAGAGTGACTGTATCTGTTGTCTGTATGGGATGGTGAGTGACTGTACCTGTTGTCTGTATGGAACAGAGTGACTGTATCTGTTGTCTGTATGGAACAGAGTGACTGTATCTGTTGTCTGTATGGAACATGAGTGACTGTATCTGTTGTCTGTATGGAACAGAGTGACTGTATCTGTTGTCTGTATGGAACAGAGTGACTGTAGCTGTTGTCTGTATGGGATGGTGAGTGACTGTATCTGTTGTCTGTATGGAACAGAGTGACTGTATCTGTTGTCTGTATGGAACATAGTGACTGTATCTGTTGTCTGTATGGAACAGAGTGACTGTATATCTGTTGTCTGTATGGAACAGAGTGACTGTATCTGGTGTCTGTATGGAACAAAGTGACTGTATCTGTTGTCTGTATGGGATGGTGAGTGACTGTATCTGTTGTCTGTATGGGATGGTGAGTGACTGTACTTGTTGTCTGTATGGGATGGTGAGTGACTGTATCTGTTGTCTGTATGGGACAGTGAGTGACTGTATCTGTTGTGTGTATGGGATGGTGAGTGACTGTATCTGTTGTGTGTATGGGAGGGTGAGTGACTGTCCATGTTGTCTGTATGGGACAGTGAGTGACTGTATCTGTTGTGTGTATGGGACGGTGAGTGACTGTATCTGTTGTATGTATGGGACAGTGAGTGACTGTATCTGTTGTGTGTATGGGATGGTGAGTGACTGTATCTGTTGTCTGTATGGGATGGTGAGTGACTGTATCTGTTGTCTGTATGGGATGGTGAGTGACTGTACCTGTTGTCTGTATGGGATGGTGAGTGACTGTATCTGTGGTCTGTATGGAACAGAGTGACTGCATCTGTTGTCTGTATGGAACAGAGTGACTGTATCTGTTGTCTGTATGGGATGGTGAGTGACTGTATCTGTTGTCTGTATGGAACAGAGTGACTGTATCTGTTGTCTGTATGGAACAGAGTGACTGTACCTGTTGTCTGTATGGAACAGAGTGACTGTATCTGTTGTCTGTATGGGATGGTGAGTGACTGTATCTGTTTTCTGTATGGGATGGTGAGTGACTGTATCTGTTGTGTGTATGGGATGGTGAGTGACTGTATCTGTTGTCTGTATGGGACGGTGAGTGACTGTATCTGTTGTCTGTATCGGACAGTGAGTGACTGTATCTGTTGTCTGTATGGGACAGTGAGTGACTGTATCTGTTGTGTGTATGGAACAGAGTGACTGTATCTGTTGTCTGTATGGGACAGTGAGTGACTGTATCTGTTGTGTGTATGGAACAGAGTGACTGTATCTGTTGTCTGTATGGAACAGAGTGACGGTATCTGTTGTCTGTATGGGGTGGTGAGTGACTGTACCTGTTGTCTGTATGGAACAGAGTGACGGTATCTGTTGTCTGTATGGGGTGGTGAGTGACTGTACCTGTTGTCTGTATGGAACAGAGTGACTGTATCTGTTGTCTGTATGGAACAGAGTGACGGTATCTGTTGTCTGTATGGGGTGGTGAGTGACTGTACCTGTTGTCTGTATGGGATGGTGAGTGACTGTATCTGTTGTCTGTATGGAACAGAGTGACTGTATCTGTTGTC